>NW_028320913.1:0-231454 GCF_062004578.1 Staurois parvus | reverse complement strand
TCCTTCTCCTTCTCATCCTTCTCCTTCTCCTTCTCTCATCCTTCTCCATCCTTCTCCTTCCTTCTCATCCTTCTCCTTCTGCTTCTCCTTCTCCGTCTTCTCATCCTTCTCCTTCTCATCCTTCTCCTTCTCATCCTTCTCCTTCTTCTCATCCTTCTTCTCATCCTTCTCCTTCTTCTCATCCTTCTCCTTCTTCTCATCCTTCTTCTCATCCTTCTCCTTCTTCTCATCCTTCTTCTCATCCTTCTCCTTCTTCTCATCCTTCTCCTTCTTCTCATCCTTCTTCTCATCCTTCTCCTTCTTCTCATCCTTCTCCTTCTCCTTCTTCTCATCCTTCTCCTTCTCCTTCTTCTCATCCTTCTCCTTCTTCTCATCCTTCTCCTTCTTCTCATCCTTCTCCTTCTTCTCATCCTTCTTCTCATCCTTCTCCTTCTTCTCATCCTTCTCCTTCTTCTCATCCTTCTTCTCATCCTTCTCCTTCTTCTCATCCTTCTCCTTCTCCTTCTTCTCATCCTTCTCCTTCTCCTTCATCTCATCCTTCTCCTTCTCATCCTTCTCTTTCTTCTCATCCTTCTCCTTCTTCTCATCCTTCTCCTTCTCCTTCTTCTCATCCTTCTTCTCCTCATCCTTCTCCTTCTTCTCATCCTTCTCATCCTTCTCCTTCTTCTCATCCTTCTTCTCCTTCTTCTCATCCTTCTCCTTCTCCTTCTTCTCATCCTTCTCCTTCTCCTTCTTCTCATCCTTCTCCTTCTTCTCATCCTTCTCCTTCTCCTTCTCTTTCCTCATCTCCAAGGGCATTTAAATTAAAGGTACAGTGTTCTGCACTAATTTAAAGGCTCTCTGAAGCCTAGAAACCCTTTTTATAAGTCATCTTCGTAGCGAAGAAATTCGCATCGAATCGAATTTCACACTGGAATTCGCCGAATCAGCCGAATCAAATTTTTGAGAAATTCGCTCATCTCTAGTAGAGACGTTCCACCTAGAATGTAGAGACGTTCCACCTAGAATGTAGAGACGTTCCACCTAGAATGTAGAAACGTCCCACCTAGAATGTAGAAACGTCCCACTTAGAATGTAGAGACGTTCCACCTAGAATGTAGAAAAATTCCACCTAGAATGTACAGAAATCCCACCTAGAATGTACAGACGTTCCACTTAGAATATAGAGACATTCCACCTAGAATGTAGAGACGTTCCACCTAGAATGTAGAGACGTTCCACCTAGAATGTAGAGACGTTCCACCTAGAATGTAGAGACGTTCTACCTAGAATGTACAGAAATCCCAGCTAGAATGTAGAGACGTTCCACCTAGAATGTAGAGACGTTCCACTTAGAATGTACAGACATTCCACCTAGAATGTACATACGTTCCACCTAGAATGTACATACGTTCCACCTAGAATGTACAGACGTTCCACCTAGAATGTACAGACGTTCCACCTAGAATGCACAGAAATTCCACCTAGAATGTAGAGAAATTCCACCTAGAATGTACAGACGTTCCACCTAGAATGTACATAAATCCCACCGAGAATGTAGAGAAATTCCACCTAGAATGTAAAGAAATTCCACCTAGAATGCACAGAAATTCCACCTAGAATGTAGAGACATTCCACCTAGAATGTACAGAAATTCCACCTAGAATGTAGAGACATTCTACCTAGAATGTACAGAAATCCCACCTAGAAAGTAGAGACATTCCACCTAGAATGAAGAGATGTTCCACCTAAAATGAAGAGACGTTCCACCTAGAATGTACAGACGTTCTACCTAGAATGCACAGAAATTCCACCTAGAATGCACAGAAATTCCACCTAGAATGTAGAGAAATTCCACCTAGAATGTAGAGAAATTCCACCTAGAATGTACAGATGTTCCACCTAGAATGTACAGATGTTCCACCTAGAATGTACAGACGTTCCACCTAGAATGTAGAGAAATTCCACCTAGAATGTAGAGAAATTCCACCTAGAATGTACAGACGTTCCACCTAGAATGTAGAGAAATTCCACCTAGAATGTAGAGATGTTCCACCTAGAATGTACAGACGTTCCACCTAGAATGTACAGACGTTCCACCTAGAATGTACAGACGTTCCACCTAGAATGTACAGACGTTCCACCTAGAATGTACAGACGTTCCACCTAGAATGTACAGACGTTCCACCTAGAATGTACAGACGTTCCACCTAGAATGTAGAGAACTCCCACCTAGAATGTAGAGAAATTCCACCTCGAATGTAGAGAAATTCCACCTAGAATGTAGAGAAATTCCACCTAGAATGTAGAGAAATTCCACCTAGAATGTACAGACGTCCCGCCTAGAATGTACAGACGTCCCGCCTAGAATGTAGAGACGTTCCATGTAGACTGTACAGAAATGCCACCTAGAATGTAGAGAGCCATCTATTGAACTCACCATGTTACATACATAATATACTGAAGGGATCACTTACCTGTGTATACCGATACAGACTAAGTAGCTGGGCCATCACATGACTTGTATGGAAAGTATCATCACCAATAAAACCGCCCACTTCTCCGCCTTTCTTACAGTAATAGGAGCTTCCTTCTAGAATGTAGAGACGTTCCACCTAGAATGTAGAGATGTTCCAGTTAGAATGTACAGACATTCCACCTAGAATGTACATACGTTCCACCTAGAATGTACATACGTTCCACCTAGAATGTACAGACGTTCCACCTAGAATGTACAGACGTTCCACCTAGAATGTACATAAATCCCACCGATAATGTAGAGAAATTCCACCTAGAATGTAAAGAAATTCCACCTAGAATGCACAGAAATTCCACCTAGAATGTAGAGACATTCCACCTAGAATGTAGAGACATTCCACCTAGAATGTACAGAAATTCCACCTAGAATGTAGAGACATTCCACCTAGAATGTACAGAAATCCCACCTAGAAAGTAGAGACATTCCACCTAGAATGAAGAGATGTTCCACCTAGAATGAAGAGACGTTCCACCTAGAATGTACAGACGTTCTACCTAGAATGCACAGAAATTCCACCTAGAATGCACAGAAATTCCACCTAGAATGTAGAGAAATTCCACCTAGAATGTAGAGAAATTCCACCTAGAATGTACAGATGTTCCACCTAGAATGTACAGATGTTCCACCTAGAATGTACAGATGTTCCACCTAGAATGTAGAGAAATTCCACCTAGAATGTAGAGAAATTCCACCTAGAATGTACAGACGTTCCACCTAGAATGTAGAGAAATTCCACCTAGAATGTACAGACGTTCCACCTAGAATGTACAGACGTTCCACCTAGAATGTACAGACGTTCCACCTAGAATGTACAGACGTTCCACCTAGAATGTAGAGAACTCCCACCTAGAATGTAGAGAAATTCCACCTCGAATGCACAGACATTCTATCTAGAATGTAGAGAAATTCCACCTAGAATGTAGAGAAATTCCACCTAGAATGTACAGACGTCCCGCCTAGAATGTAGAGACGTTCCATGTAGACTGTACAGAAATGCCACCTAGAATGTAGAGAGCCATCTATTGAACTCACCATGTTACATACATAATATACTGAAGGGATCACTTACCTGTGTATACCGATACAGACTAAGTAGCTGGGCCATCACATGACTTGTATGGAAAGTATCATCACCAATAAAACCGCCCACTTCTCCGCCTTTCTTACAGTAATAGGAGCTTCCTTCTCTCCAGACAATATCTTCATGACATATCCCAATGTTTTCATTGCATCATTACAAGTACTAAATATACGATAGCCCAGGGGGTGACATTGGGCAGGAGATCGGGGTTCTGGGTAATCCGCATTACAGCCAAGTCCGTTGTCACCATGCTTCTGTACTCTGCAGTCCACATTGCAGAATATTGAGAGGTTTTCAAACTACACGACAAATAGTTATTTCTGACATTACAATTTTGCTGCATTTCACAGAACTAACATTTTCCCTGAAATCAATAATGATTTAGAGGGTAACTCCACCTTCCTGGGAAAAAAACGTCAAATGAAAAAATGAATATATCATATACAATTACCACTCAAGTCATATTGTGATCGAATGTTCTATAACTTTCTGTAAAATGCAACATAATATGGTGTGATGGGAGTCACTTTGGGTGGGGGGCCCATGGAACACAGCTCACTTTGGGTGGGGGGCCCATGGAACACAGCTCACTTTGGGTGGGGGGCCCATGGAACAAAGCTCACTTTGGGTGGGGGGCCCATGGAACACAGCTCACTTTGGGTGGGGGACCCATGGAACACAGCTCACTTTGGAGGGGTGGGGAGACCCCTGTCTCAGCTCCGCATATCCCTCTTATGTGTAAGTCACCCTGTGCCTGTTAGGAGTACAGGGTGATCTGTCCTAATATTGGGGTGTGGTGTTGTGGATTGTTTGGTGTCATGTGGTTGCATCCCATTGTTCTATTGTGTGTCTTGCTTGGGAGCACACTATTATGGGATGTATGTGTTTATGTGTATTGGTTTGGTGGGGGGTGTCTCCAGCAGCCCTTCTTCCTGATGGGACTGTCTGTTGGTGTGTCTCTTGTTGCTAAGTGCAGATTTCCCCGCCCTGTGTCATTATACAGGGAGGGGGATTGTTCCCTGAGTGTATGAAAAGTCAGTTTGAGTTTCAAATAAAGAGTTCCATGTTCAGACAGACTGGTGTCTTGTTTGGTCGGCTGTGGTGTCTGTGGTTGGTGTTCGGACAGGGAAGCGGTATTATAACAGAAGTACCCAAGCACAGACTGGGTCGGTTCTGTTACATATGGCTGCCTGGAGGTGTTCTGTATACAGAATTTGGGCATCCCCTGCAACAAAAATGTTATTTATGGTGAGATACTGCCAAAGGGAAATCCTGTCTAAAGAGATGCAGACCCTGCCACTTTCCTCATTAGAGCTCTGCAAATGCAGCAGCTGATTGATACACCCCCTAACAGATTCATTCTGCACATGGACACAGACAAACAAACAATGATTTCTTCAGAATAACAAAAGGTAGGAATCTGCAACAGAGTGTTAAAATACATGCAATGTATATAGACCACCCAGAGGGGAATGTTTTTTTCCCGCAAACATGGAGTTAATTGACTCCTAGGGGTAAAATTGATAAAATTGACCAACATTGGAGAGAAATAGATATGTTAACCGCCTCCCATCCGCCATATAGTCCAATGATGGGCGCAAGGTGGTTCTCTCGTTCTGGGAGGACGTCATATGACGTCCTCCCATTCTCACCGCGCATGCGTGGCTCGGGGAGCGCGCGGCAATCGGCGGTGCGTTGTGTACCTCGGACACAGCGGATCACCGATCCATGGAAAGAGCTGAAGATGTAGGCTCGGTCATGTGATCAGCTGTGTCCAATTACAGCTGATCACATGTAAACAGGAAAATGCCGGGTATCTGCATTTCTCTCCTCATGAGCTGTCACGCTGACAGAGGAGAGGAGAGGAGAGCCGGTAATCGGCATTCCTTGGAGAGGACATGTGCACTGATCATCAGGGCAATGATGATCAGTGTGCTCTGATGATCAGTGTAGCCCCAGCAGTGCCCCCTGTCAGTGTACATCAGTGCCAGCTCTCAGTGCTCATCCATGCCACCTGCCATCAGTGCCACATCAATGCCACATATCAGTGCCCATCTGAGCTGCCTATCAGTGTCACCCATCAGTGCCAGTCAGTGCCGCCTATCAATGCCAATCAGTGCTGCCAATCAGTGCCACCTATCAGTGCCAGTCAGTGCTGCCTATCAGTGTGCATCAGTTCCGCCTAGCAGTGCCTGTGAGTGCCGCCTATCAGTGCCATATATCAGTGCCGCCTTTCAGTGCCCATCAGTGATGCCTGTCAATGCCCATCAGTGCCACCTACCAGTGCCTCCTCATCAGTGCCCATCAGTGCCACCTATCAGTGTCCATCAGTGCAGCCTCATTAGCGCACATCAGTGAAGGAGAAAAATCACTTATTTACAAAATTGTATACAAAAACTAAGAAAAAACATTTTTTTTTTCAAAATTTTCAGTGATTTTTGGTTTGTTTAAGAAAAAAAAAAAAACCCAGAGGTGATTAAATACCACCAAAATAAAGCTCTATCTGTCACAAAACAATGATAAAAATTTCATATGGGTACAGTGTTGCATGACCGTGCAATTGTCATTCAAAGTGTGACAGCGCTGAAAGCTGGAAATTGGACTGGACAGGATGGGGGTAGAAGTGCCCGGTAGGCAGGAAGGGGGTAGGAGTGCCCTGTAGGCAGGAAGGGGGTAGATGTGCCCTGTAGGCAGGGAGGGGGTAGAAGTGCCCGGTAGGCAGGAAGGGGGTAGAAGTGCTTGGTAGGCAGGAAGGGGGTAGAAGTGTCCTATAGGCAGGAAGGGGGTAGAAGTGTCCGGTGGGCAGGAAGGAGGTAGAAGTGTCCGGTAGGCAGGAAAGGGGTAGAAGTCTCCGGTAGGCAGGAAGGGGGTAGAAGTGCCCGGTAGGCAGGAAGGGGGTAGAAGTGCCCGGTAGGCAGGAAGGAGATAGAAGTGTCCTGTAGGCAGGAAAGGGGTAGAAGTGCCCTGTAGGCAGGAAGGGGGTAGAAGTGCCCTGTAGGCAGGAAGGGGGTAGAAGTGCCCGGTAGGCAGGAAGGGGGTAGAAGTGCCCGGTAGGCAGGAAGGAGGTAGAAGTGTCCTGTAGGCAGGAAGGGGGTAGAAGTGCCCTGTAGGCAGGAAGGGGGTAGAAGTGCCTGGTGGGCAGGAAGGGGGTAGAAGTGCCCTGTAGGCGAGGGGTTAAAGGAGGTTTCTAGAAGGGAAACTCATTGGATTTATAATTTAGATACCCTGAGACCTCAAGGGATAAATATTGATATTGATCTTAATTGTTTTCTCACAGACTTCTACATGGAAAATAATATGTAAAAATAATGTCGATTAATTTTGTTGCAATACCCCGAGTGACATCTGTGGGGTGGAGAGTTGACATTGTTGTCTATAATATGTGTTTAACATTTTTTGTTATCATTTTATAATTTTTTATGAAGTGATATTTTTGTAAGAAGGATTAGATGCTTGAAGTATTAGAGTATTGCAAGTCGATTTCCCCTCTTTTTTTCATGATTTTATTTCATACACATTGTATATTGAAATGTAGAGTTCCACTTTAATGTTACTGGCCCTTTAAAAGACTATTGTATGAGATATTGCCCATATGGAGTATTCTTATGGTATTTTATGATTGTATTTGATAGTATGTTATTGGGGCTTTAGGTTGCCTTGATATTATAACTGCATATCGATTATTTGTCCTCGTACGACAGCGAGCGAGGTATAAATTGCTGGCATGTTGTGACGCTCATCCTTCCGCTCCGTGAAGACTTCAAGTGACGAAACGCGTAGGGTGGAGCTTCGGACTGACGTCTCTACGTTCTGATAGCGTCTGGCGTCTCTGGCTTCTGAGGCGACTTATGTATTTGTGCGGTTCATGCTGGTGTCGGCTGTGACACTTTATCATGTGACTGGTTCGGATATGTTTTTATGAAGAATAAACCTGCTATACAGTATTACACGATCGCCTGCTTTGTTTCTCTTCCCTTTCAGCCTATATACTATATGAGGAGTCGGGTATATTGGAGAGTCTTGTTGCCGTGGTTACCTGTCTGCAGATCATTGCTCCCACAGCCAAATGCGCACTATGCTAGTTTATAATATTAGCAGCAACTTGCTGCGGTGAGTTCATTTCCTTCGACTGGTGAAGGATTGCTGCACATCGGTGATGGATTTCTTCACATCGCATTATTTGAATTGAAAGACATCGGAGACATTTTTTGCAGCACGTTTATTTATGATATTCACATATCATTTTATTACAATTATTATTGAATTATTTTGTCACTTTCACCAATAAGGGTTGATTTATATATTATAGGATTATTAGTGATTGAAATAAGCGCTACCTTCTTTGATTTATACACATGTAGGGGGCCCAAGAATCCAGAGGGACCCCAACCACCGAGACCAAGTTGTTGCTGCCGGGGGCGGACTGATCATTTGGGCACTCAAAGGACACAAACTGTCTGTAAAAATACTGAGGCTGCCCCCCCCCCCCCATAGGTTTGAGAGTCTCCCATGCCCGGTGTCCACGCACCTGTGTCTGAAAACTGTTGGTTGCTAAGCCCGCCTAGCATCCTAGCAACCAATCAGGAGCAGGGAGGCCCTGGCAGCCTCTAGTGCTACACTTCCCAGCTTCCTGCTAAGAATGGGACTGGCTGCTGTCCTGACCAGGAGTCTGACCCTCCAATGCCATGTGTCATGGCCATTCATCCAGTCCGCCATTGTTTACTGACCTGCAGCAGTCATCACATCCCAGGATGGGGCACAGAGTCTGCTTCAGGGGGGGAGCTGCCTCACTACCCATGGGGGGAGGGGAGCGCTCTGGAGGTTTACATGAGAAGAGACCAGCCTTTCATCCTTAACCTCTTGGCCAAACGCAAACATGTGACCCCCCAGCATCTGGGCCAATTTGTCCTCCCAGAATTTTGGCTGTTTGGCTACGAAGTTCTTTCATGAACTGATGAAGCGTTTCATGTTAACCTCTTGGCGCCGGCCGAATACAAATGTGTGACCTCCCGGGGTCTGGGCCTAGACGCCAAGCGGCTGCACATTTGCGTTCTATTTAAAAAAGACATATGTGCTGAAAGCGTGCGCCCTGTGCGCTCCCAGCACACGTGTCCGGTACTCACGGAAAGGTCCCCATCTCCTCTTTCGATCGGGAACTTTCCCGATCAAGTGACCACCGTGATGGCGTGTCATGGTGGCCACATGACCTTAAACCCCGCCCTGCCTTCTGAAACCCTTAAAGGAATTAATGTATGTGACATAATGTGTGTATAGGAAGCACCCCCCCCCCCCCCCGATGCACCTCACTATCCAGTACTGTGTGCCATCACATTGGGGGTGCACTCCTCCTTCTGTATACTTTCTTCTTGATGTTTCCCTGTAATCTCTCCCCTCCGGACACATTCACTGATCTGGAAGCAGGATACTTCTTTCTGATTGGTCATTGTAATGCTTTCCTTTTGTTTTCGCATTGAGCCATATGTTATTGATTTTCACCTGTTTTCTATCCACGTTGCCGTCAAAAGACTCACCATTGTGATTTGTTACAGTGATACTAAAGAAAAATAATAGATGTCATACCTACCTGCTGACAATCTTCTGTACTATGTCTGCAGTCTCTGACCATCTCCTGTACTGTGTCCGCAGTCTCTGACCATCTCTTGTACCGTGTCCGCAGTCTCTGGTCATCTCCTGTACCGTGTCCGCAGTCTCCGGTCATCTCCTGTACCGTGTCCGCAGTCTCCGGTCATCTCCTGTACCGTGTCCGCAGTCTCCGGTCATCTCCTGTACCATGTCCGCAGTCTCCGGTCATCCCCTGTACTATGTCCGCAGTCTCCGGTCATCCCCTGTACTGTGTCCGCAGTCTCTGGTCATCTCCTGTACTGTGTCCGCAGTCTCTGGTCATCTCCTGTACTGTGTCTACAGTCTCTGGTCATCCCCTGTACTGTGTCCGCAGTCTCTGGTCATCTCTTGTACTATGTCTGCAGTCTCTGACCATCTCTTGTACTATGTCTGCAGTCTCTGACCATCTCCTGCACTGTGTCCGCAGTCTCTGGTCATCTCCTGTACTGTGTCCGCAGTCTCTGGTCATCTCTTGTACTATGTCTGCAGTCTCTGACCATCTCCTGTACCGTGTCTGCAGTCTCTGGTCATCTCCTGTACTGTGTCCGCAGTCTCTGGTCATCTCTTGTACTATGTCTGCAGTCTCTAACCATCTCCTGTACCATGTCCGCAGTCTCTGGTCATCTCCTGTACCGTGTCTGCAGTCTCTAGTCATCTCCTGTACTATGTCTGCAGTCTCTGGTCATCTCCTGTACTGTGTCCGCAGTCTCTGGTCATCTCCTGTACTATGTCCGCAGTCTCTGGTCATCTCCTGTACTATGTCCGCAGTCTCTGGTCATCTCCTGTACTATGTCTGCAGTCTCTAGTCATCTCCTGTACTGTGTCTGCAGTCTCTGGTCATCTCCTGTACTGTGTCCGCAGTCTCTGGTCATCTCCTGTACTATGTCTGCAGTCTCTGGTCATCTCCTGTACTGTGTCCGCAGTCTCTGGTCATCTCCTGTACTGTGTCTGCAGTCTCTGGTCATCTCCTGTACCGTGTCCGCAGTCTCTGACCATCTCCTGTACTGTGTCCGCAATCTCTGGTCATCTCTTGTACTGTGTCCGCAGTCTCTGGTCATCCCCTGTACTGTGTCCGCAGTCTCTGGTCATCTCTTGTACTATGTCTGCAGTCTCTGACCATCTCTTGTACTATGTCTGCAGTCTCTGACCATCTCCTGCACTGTGTCCGCAGTCTCTGGTCATCTCCTGTACTGTGTCCGCAGTCTCTGGTCATCTCTTGTACTATGTCTGCAGTCTCTGACCATCTCCTGTACCGTGTCTGCAGTCTCTGGTCATCTCCTGTACTGTGTCCGCAGTCTCTGGTCATCTCCTGTACTGTGTCTGCAGTCTCTGGTCATCTCCTGTACTGTGTCCGCAGTCTCTGGTCATCTCCTGTACTATGTCCGCAGTCTCTGGCCATCTCCTGTACTGTGTCCGCAGTCTCTGGTTATCCCCTGTACTGTGTCCGCAGTCTCTGGTCATCTCCTGTACTGTGTCCGCAGTCTCTGGTCATCTCTTGTACTATGTCCGCAGTCTCTGACCATCTCCTGTACCGTGTCTGCAGTCTCTGGTCATCTCCTGTACCGTGTCCGCAGTCTCTGGTCATCTCCTGTACTGTGTCCGCAGTCTCTGGTCATCTCCTGTACTGTGCCTGCAGTTTCTGGTCATCTCCTGTACTGTGTCTGCAGTCTCTGGTCATCTCCTGTACTGTGTCCGCAGTCTCTGGTCATCTCCTGTACTGTGTCCGCAGTCTCTGATCATCTCCTGTACTGTGTTTTCAGTTTCTGGTCATCTCCTGTACCATGTCTGCAGCCTCTGACTGTCTGCTGTACTATGTCCGCAGTCTCTGGTGAAAGTGGGCAGTCATGAGGCTGCAGCAGTATCGAGTACTTCAACATGAAGGCACTATCTATGAACAAGCCTGCAGCCCCAGAATCGATTAGTTCCTGGGTGTTGATGGAAAACTCAGACCAGGAAAGAGTAACTGGAACTAGAGACTGATCTTTAAGGATCTCTGGGGACGCCACCTAAGCTCTGTCCCCTACAGGACCTGAGGTGCGGGCGTTTCCCGGATGGACAGGACTTCAATACGTGACCTGCTTGGCCACAGAAAGGACACAATCTCACCCTTCTCCTAAAGGCCCCCTTTGTTTTGGGGTGAAGTTGCAACTATCTCTATGCCGGGTGAGAGAAATATCTTGTTAATATGACAATTTTGTGAAAATAAAAAGCACATTTTATTTCTTCATTTTCCAAAGAAATGTGGGAACATGTACTACTTCAAAAAACTCATCACGCCTCCTATGAAATACCTTGGACTGTCTACTTTCCAAAAAAGGGGTCACTTGGGAGGGGGTGGGGGTGGGTTGTACTGTGCAGGCATGTTAGGACCACAAGTAATGAGATAGCAGTCAGTACATCGGGATTGATCAATTTTCAGTGATACGGATCATCACTTGTAGACTTTATAACTTTCACACAGAATAAATAATGTACACTGAGTGGGGTTATTTCTTCCTAAATTTAAACCAAAATTTATTCTGCTTCATTTCTTTGGTAAAAATCACCCAAATCCATGTTTATTATCTAGTCTGTTTCTTATATTTACTTATTTGCAAAATTATATAATAGATGCTGAGAAAAATGCATTTTTAAATACCACCAAAAGAAAGCTCTGTCTGTCCCCAAAACCGATGAACATTTAGTTTGGATACACGGCTGCATGACTGAGTAATTGTCGTTCAAAGTGTGAGAGCGCTGAAAGCTGAAAAGTGGCCTGGGCAGGAAGAGAGGGAAAATGTCAGTATTAAAGGGGTTAAAGCCCTTGCTCCCCACTCAACAGAATTTGTTTTTGTTTTGTTTTTTGTCTGTGGTCCTTCAGGGGGGTGCACAGACCCCATGTCATTTGTTTTTAATCCTTTGCCTATTATCCTAGAATTGGCCATGACTGATTTCTAAGTTTTTTCTTCCAGTGATCCCAATAAGGTTTGCCAAGCTTACTTTGAACCTAACCCAGGTTCGTTCTAAGGTTCCTCTTCCTGTGATCCCAATAGGATTTGCCAAGCCTACTTTGAACCTAACTCGGGTGCGTTCTAAGGTTCTTCTTCCAGTGATCCCAATAAGGTGTGCCAAGCTTACTTTGAACCTAACCCGGGTGCGTTCTAAGGTTCCTCTTCCAGTGATCCCAATAGGGTTTGCCAAGCCTACTTTGAACCTAACCCAGGTTCGTTCTAAGGTTCCTCTTCCTGTGATCCCAATAGGATTTGCCAAGCCTACTTTGAACCTAACTCGGGTGCGTTCTAAGGTTCGTCTTCCAGTGATCCCAATAAGGTTTGCCAAGCCTACTTTGAACCTAACCCAAGTGCATTCTAAGGTTCCTCTTCCAGTGATCCAAATAGGGTTCACCAAGCCTACTTTGAACCTAACCCGGGTGCGTTCTAAGGTTCTTCTTCCAGTGATGCCAATAGGGTTCACCAAGCCTACATTGAACCTATCCCGGGTGCGTTCTAAGGTTCTTCTTCCAGTGATCCCAATAGGGTTCACCAAGCCTACTTTGAACCTAACCCGGGTGCGTTCTAAGGTTCTTCTTCCAGTGATGCCAATAGGGTTCACCAAGCCTACATTGAACCTATCCCGGGTGCGTTCTAAGGTTCTTCTTCCAGTGGTCCCAATAGGGTTCACCAAGCCTACTTTGAACCTAACCCTGGTGTGTTCAGTTCATCGCTAATCCCTGACAGTGACGAGGCTGTAGGCACAGGAGCACTGAGACACCCTCACGTACCAAGAAGTAAAGGTTTGTTTTCATGAGGAATTCCAGACAAAGGGGAAATCTTTCATGATTCTGCTTAGGCACCCCTAACATTTTTCCTGCAACATAGCAAACTTTCATTTTTTTTTATTTAGGTTCACTTTCATATTCACTTTTATATTTTCTCACACTTTCTGTTGCAGTTCAAACTCTTCCCATTCCCACTCCGTCCAATGCTAAAATAAATGCATGTATAATAATATATCAACATTATTGATCATTTCTGAATTCTGTTATAGGTAATTCTCACTTTTGGGGTGGAATATGATGTTGTTCGAATATACAAATCGTTATATGTACATTTATTTACTTATGGAAATTTGATTGGTGCCTTTATTTCTACCACGTCATGGAGGACTCATGGAAATTCGCAAGTCATATCCTGCATCACTCCTGGACTACTCCTCAGTCTATGTATGGGGACCTCGGCATGGGATGCCTCACACGCTTTTTCATGCTGCTTCATTTGTGCAGTCGGTGCCGCCTGGGTCTAGGACCCCCTTGAATTGGCAGGTTTTTATCTGTCTGCTCCTCTCCCGGGATCCCACTGCTGTATACTTATGTTAATGCTGTTATCCCTATGGTCAACGTACCTGCGCACTCCACATTAGCTCCTGTGTTATTGCCTATTTCATAGCACTTGGGCTATTGTTGCTCCCTGGCCCACCCTGTATTAGGATGTCCTCAGGGATCACCTCTCAAGTCTTGAATGGCCCCCTATACCCCTTTTTTGTTACCTTTCCAGTATTATATGCTTCCTCCCTCCTCCCCTCTATATGACTCCATGACTTTGTGCAACCCCCCACTTAAACTAACCGTGTCATATAGTACTTCTTGGGCTCCCTCCCAGCTGGCGATGCCATATTTTTTCAAATACTACACTCTCTCCCCATGGGCTCGCTAAACATCCTCACCCTGAATGTGCAGGGTCTTAACATACCACAGAAACGCAACAAGGCTTTCCGCTTTTTTGCTTCACTTAAAGCTCACGTAGTCTGCATACAGGAAACACACTACACCTCCAACTAGGTTTTTTGGCCCCTGTTACCCTCAGGTCTATACGGCCTCCGCCGCCACAAAACGCAGAGGGGTGCTGATAGCACAACAACTTTCACTCTATTCACTGAAGTCAAAGATCCAGAGGGCCGCTATCTCCTGTTGATAGGGCAACTGCTAGACATAGACGTCACCATTGCTACATATTATGCCCCGAATCGAGGTCCTTTACCATTTCTTTCTCACATACTCTTGGTTATAGATCACCACAAGCGAGGTACCTTACTGGTCTGCGGAGACTCTAACAGTACCTTATATCCTTTTCTTGACAAGTCCCCCCAACCTTGCCCTCTCCCTACCTCTAAGCTAACCCTACAAGACATATTACAATGTTATTCCATGATCGATACCTGGAGGGAACTTAACCCGGCCAAACGCCAATATACTTTCTTCTCCCACCCCCACAAGACTTTCTCTAGGATAGATCAAATCCTTATTACAGCCAGCTCCTTTTCCCGGCTCTTGACCTCTGAAATACTCCCAATTGCCTGGTCAGACCATTGCTCTGTATTTACATCCATGGCTTCTCTAGCCCCATCCCCTACTGAGTCCTCATGGATCATCAACATCAATTTAATTGCAAATCCAGTACACTGATCAGAAATTAAAACCGCCTTCAAAGATTACTTATCTCTTAACCACACACCTGACATTTCCCCACTCTTACTCTGGGAAGCACATAAAGTGGTGATGCACAGATTTTGTATTAGTAAAGCATCCTTTTTAAATAAAGCAAAAAGACAACAACGTCTTTCTCTGGAGCAAACCTACAATTATTCCCATCAAATCTTCCAGGCGACCCCCACACCTGCTAACCGTGAAGCCCTAGAACGATCCCGATTAGCTCTAGACCTCTTTCTCACAGACCAAGCGGAACTCGCACTTCGTAGATCCAGGCACAAATATTATACCAAGGCGAAAAAGCTAAGTACCTTCTTAGCCCTCTCGCTTCGTAGGCTGGACCAGATTACTAAACCTATACAAATACGCACCACATCTGGCCACCTCACTAGTAATCCGGAACGCATCCTACGAACTTTCCATAAACATCTGTCACAGCTTTACTCTTCCTCCACACCCTTTGACCCCTTGCAAGCTGATACCCTCTTGGCCCCCATCTCCTTCCCGAAACTGTCAGAGCACCAATTAGCCAAGCTAGAGCAATCCATCACCCCAGCTAAAAACCCTAAATGCTATTAAATGTCTAAAACCTCGCAAGCGCCCAGGACCAGACGGTTTCTCAGCCACTTATTACAAAAAATTAGCTCATCTTCTTGCACCTATCCTTACTAATGCTTTTAACACTTTACTATCTGGCCATACCTTCCACCGTGAAACGGTACAAGCAAACATCTCGATGATCCCGAAACCAAACTCGGATGACACGCAGTGGTCCAACTATAGGCCAATCTCTCTCCTCAATATTGATATCAAACTGTTAGCTAAAATCATCTCCACGCGTCTTAATCCGTGTATAGGGTCCTTGATTCATAATGACCAAGTGGGCTTTATTACAACTCGACAGGCCGGAGATAACATTAGACGTGCATCTCTCTTGGCAAATATAGCCAAATCTCGCAACATTCCCGCCTGTTTCTTGTCCCTTGACATCCAGAAGACATTTGACACAGTCTCATGGCCATACCTCTACTATATTTTACACTGCTGGGGTTTTGGCCCGCACTTTTGTAACCTGGATCTTCTCGCTATATCGAGAGCCTTCGGCCAGAATTAGATATCTAGGACACAGGTCAGCTCAGTTTCCAATCTCTCGAGGCACGAGACAGGGCTGTCCTCTGCCCCCCTTGCTCTTTGCCCTGGCCATAGAACCTTTAGCCCTATTAATTAGAGCTAACCTCATCACAAGCTATGTCTCTTTGCAGATAACGTTTTACTTTTTCTCACATCTCCCTTGACTTCCTCTCCCTCCCTACTCCGGCTTCTCGAGACGTTCGGCTCGCTCTCTGGTCTTATAGTTAATCCCAACAAATCAATGGCACTCAACATCTCCCTTCCCTCTAATGAGCTGGCCCATCTGAAACAGATCCTACCATTCCCCTGGTCACACCACCATATCCCTTTTTTAGGAATCAAATTGACCCCTAATCTGTCAGATCTTTATGCAGCTAACTACATTCCGATGCTAAATCACCTCTCTGCTCTTTTGACTAGGTGGTCCTCCTTGCCACTCGCATGGATGGGTAGAATTGCAGTTATAAAGATGTCAATCCTCCCAAAAACGTTATACCTGTTCAGAGTCCTCCCAGTCCCCTCTCATTACCTCTGTATGCTGCAGCGCCGCATTTCTTCCTACGTTTGGGGCAATACTCGTCCTCGTATACCCCGCTCCACCTTATGTAGCTCGAAGCTCAATGGAGGTCTAGGCCTCCCTGATATTGGCAAATATTACCAAGCAGCGCACTTAACACAGTTGCCAAAATACCATGCGACCTCTGAAATTCCTCAGTGGGTGGTCCTTGAGCCAATAGAGTGCGATCCCCTGTCTACTGCTAACTTACTCTGGTTAAGGCCAGTAGACCGCCGCTCAATAACCAACCCCATTACCTCCCACTTCTTATCTTTATGGGACAAATTGAAAACCCGCTATCTCCAACAATCGCCACATAACCCCCTGCTCTCGTATCTTCGAAACAGACACCTCTTTCATTCCAAGCATGGACCTCTGCTAACCTGCTCCATACACACCATTTCCTACAGAGAAATAAATTTAAATCCTTTGCCTCACTGCAGGAAATCTATAGTCTTCCAGCCTCCAAAATTTTTAGATACCTACAGCTACAGCACTTTTACGCCCCCTACACAACAATAACAAGCCAACCTAGCACCATGTCTCTCTTTGAACGGGCATGCTGCAAGGACCCCCACAGACGTGGCCTCATTTCATGCCTATATTCCCTCCTCACAACCCCGATCACCATGTCCCCCCCGCTTACACCCATAGATGGGAAACTGACCTAGGCAGGCAATTAGACTTATCTGAGTGGGACCATATCTGGACTAATACAAAATCATCTTCGCAAAACATTGTAGCTCTAGAAACCAATTATAAAGTCTTAGCAAGATGATATTTAGTCCCAGCGAGAATCGCTAAATACACCCCCAACTACTCGCCCAACTGCTTTAGAGGCTGTACTGACCTAGGAACACACTATCATATATGGTGGAACTGCCCAGTAGCTCAAACCTTCTGGGTGGAAATTTTCAACATGTTATCCACACTTTACACTACTAAACTACAACCCAACCCAATAACCGCACTACTCAATCAACGCCCTCCTGGCATCTCTAACTCGCAATTCAAACTCCTTCTGCAAGTCACCACAGCAGCCAAACAGGTCATTGCGAAATCCTGGAAATCCCCCTCATTAAATATTACAGCAGTTAAAACCAGAATAACGCAAGCTATGATACATGCAAAAGTGGAAGCCACAATTCTCGACATGAACCCTAAATTCTTCAACGTTTGGAGCCCCTGGGTAGAGTGTTTTTCTCCCACCTAACTTTGACGAATCTCTTCTTCTCCGCTGATTTGTTTGTAGTACACCTTGGACACTGCCCATGTCCCACCTCATACGGTGCATAGGTGTTGCCATGTTCCTACCTACCGCTCATGGAGTCATCACTGTTGCCCGTTCTCCTCCCCCCCCCTTTTTTTTTTTTCTTTCTGCTCCCGCCCCCCTTCGATCTCCCCCTAAATTTCTCCTACCTTTCACAATGTTCAATGAGCCATTATCCTAACTGACCAAATCCACGAAATCTATCGCTAACAACTCCCATTCACTAGTAATCACCAGAAACGTAATATTGTTTTTGTGATCCTCCCTTTCCTCCTCACCATGAGGACATTGACGCTGTGATTTTTGATTTCCTATGTTTTGTTATCAGTACAGTGCCTATTTTATGCTGGTAATGACTCTGTCCTTGTTACATTGTCAATAAAATGTTTGAACAAGGAAATTTGATTGGTATTTTATGAACTTTTTGAGGTGGGATTAAAGATAGATTAAATAAATATATACAAAATCATATACATCAAATGAATGAAATTCTGGATGGGGTTGGGGGGTTTGGCTTTGATGGGTATTTAATGAAGTATATTGTATTATCTTTTACCACGGATACATTGTATGTTATATATACACTACTAAAAACAAATAAATGAACACTTTTTAATCTAGTCTAGCATCACGTCAGTAAAACTCCTGGGATATGGATCTGGTCAGGTAAGTAGCAGAGCGGGTTGTTCATCAGTTTCAGCTGCTTTGGTGTTAATGAAATAACAATAGGTGCACTAGAGGGGCAACAACAAGACAACCCCCAAAACAGGAATGGTTTTACAGGTGGAGGCCACTGGCATTTTTTTCCCTACTCATCTGTTTTTCAGTAGTTTTGCATTTGGCTAGGGTCAGTGGACAGGCAGTTAGTCTAGGAGAGCTGGACAGGGCCGTAGAAGGTCCTTAACCCATCAGCGGGACCGGTATCTGCTCCTTTGTGCAAGGAGGAACAGGATGAGCATTACGAAGAGCCCTACAAAATGACCTCCAGCAGGCCACTGGTGTGAATGTCTCTGACCAAGCAATCAGAAACAGACTTCATGAAGGTGGCCTGAGGGCCCAATATCCTCTAGTGGGCCCTGTGCTCACTGCCCGGCACCATAGAGCTGGATTGGCATTTACCATTGAACACCAGAATTGGCAGGTCCACCACTGGCACCCTGTGCTTTTCACAGATGAGAGCAGGTTCACCCTGAGCACTTGACAGACGTGAAAGGGTCTGGAGAAGCCGTGGAGAACGTTCTGCTGCCTGTAACATCGTTCAGCAGCACCGTTTTGGTGGTGGGTCAGTGATGGTCTGGAGAGGCATATCCATGGAGGGACACACAGACCTGTACAGGCTAGACAATGGCCCCCTGACTACCATTAGGTATCGGGATTAAATACTTGGACCCATTGTCAGACTCTACGCTGGTGCAGTGGGTTCTGGGTTCCTCCTGGTGCACAACAATGCCCGGCCTCATGTGGCCAGAGTATGCAGGCAGTTCCTGGAGGATGAAGAAATTGATACCATTGAAAGGCCCCCACACTTATCAGACCTAAATCCAATAGAACCCCTCTGGGATGTCATGATTCAGTCCTTCTGACACCGCCAGGTTGCACCTCAGACTGTCCAATAGCTCAGTGATGTCCTGATCCAGATCTGGGAGGAAATCCCCCAGGACACCATCCGTGGTCTCATTAGGACCCTCTGCCGATGTTGTCAGGCATGCATACAAGCATGTGGGGGCCACACAGACTACCGAGGACCTTTCTGAGTTGCTGCAATGACATTTCAGCAAAATGGACTCGCCTGCTGCATAATTGTTTTCACTTTGATTTTCGGGGTGTCTTTGATGGAAATGAGAATTATCAGCCTACAGAGGACTGAATTCAAACGATGGGGCGTCCTTATGTTCCTCACCCATCACCCCGTCCATGTCAGTATAGAGACCCAGCAGGAGGTTTTCAAAGTCTCCCTTTCATTTTTTTTTTAAACAGTGTATTTTTTTTTACAAAGAATATATTTGATTGTCAAATGATTGTGATTATCTATCTATCTATTATCTATCTATCTATCTATTATCTATCTATCTATCAATCTATCTATCTATTATCTATCTATCTATCAATCTATCTATCTATTATCTATCAATCTATCTATTATCTATCATCTATCTATTATCTATCTATCTATTATCTATCTATCTATTATCTATCTATCTATTATCTATCTATCTATTATCTATCTATCTATTATCTATCTATCTATTATCTATCTATCTATTATCTATCTATCTATTATCTATCTATCTATCTATCTATTATCTATCTATCTATCTATCTATCTCTTAAAATGAACTTTTACGGAATCATTTGTCATATACTGTATGTCATGAATTATATAAAACTTTTCTGTTGGTTAAGATACTTTTCTTGTGTCTCTCATGTGCTGTGTGTTGGGTGTCGGTGTCCCCCGGGAAGGTACAGATGATACTATAATAAAATCATTGTATCAGGTATAAGCCAATACAGCTATAAAAACCATCACATTGCCATCACTGTAATCAATAATCATCACTTAGCTGGTAGGGGCGTCTCTGCAGGGAGGGGTGTGAGGAGGTTCAGCAGCTGTGATCTGTCTTTCTATGAATGTGTCCCCCTCTGTAATTATGTCTCCAGGTGACAACGTCCTCTGTGTATGGATACAACTACTGTATACTGATAGACAGAGCCAGGTGAGGATGGAGGGAGGGGGAGGATGACGGGAGGGGGAGCGCAGTCTGGCAGCTGCTCATACAATTCTTTTCTCTGATCTGATTATACGGGGGACACTCCATTGTCATCTCTATGAGATTTTAAAAAAAAGTTGGTAGAAAATGAGATTTGTGATGAAACGGACAGGATCAGTATTAACCAGTAAAGCTGCAGATCCATTTCCACATTTCAGCTCTCAGCCTATTAATTCATCAATAACTTGTATTAGTAATGATACGGAAGTCAGACATTTAGTGATTTAGTTATTGCGGTGAACTTGGTGTTATTGTCACCAGAGAGTCCTCTAATTATCTGTAGATTGAAAAGTCAAAAGAAGCAAAAATTAATGATTAAATTAATTAAATTGTTTATATATATTTCTGTAAGTTTGAAAAAAAAAAGTGTTACAAGATTGAGTCTATAATCAATCAATCTGACAATTTTGACATTCACCCAAAATTTGCCCAATATTCTTTCAGCAACTATCACTCTATAAATGAATCAGGAATCATGGACATTCACCCAACATTCACCTGGTGAAACTTGCATCCCCTGACATGTGGAAAGATCTCCTCTTCAGTAGAAGGTCTTTACTGTAACTTTTACTCTACATACGAAAAGGGTGAACGTCACTTTCCCTTCACTTTCACCCGACATTCTGTCGGTCAGTTTGTAAATAAAAATTGTCAGGTTGAGTTGTCAAATCTTTGCATTTCTTTTACTGAAAGGGGAGCGCTGATCCAAATATCACCTGTGATGTCATAAGGAACATGGAGGAGACGCCTTCACAATTCACCGCTGCATTCCATCCCTCCAGTATCTGCTGGTTCCATTTCTTAAATGAAAGCCGATTTCCAGACATCCCCCCCATGTACCGGGGCGGAGCCTGCACTGCATGTGTTACCTGATCATGTTAGGGGATTGGAGAGCCGAGATCTACTCACCTAATCCTCCCATCCTCCCAGCACAAGACCGCTTCCTGCAGCACATCCCCCCCCGGACCCCACATTCGCTATATCCGCTCTCCCCGAACCCCGCATTCGCTATATCCGCTCTCCCCGAACCCCCCATTCGCTATATCCGCTCTCCCGCACCCCGCATTCGCTATATCCGCTCTCCCCGGACCCCGCATTCACTATATCCGCTCTCCCCGGACCCCGCATTCCCTATATCCACTCTCCCCGGACCCCGCATTCACTATATCCGCTCTCCCCGGACCCCGCATTCACTATATCCGCTCTCCCCGGACCCCGCATTCACTATATCCGCTCTCCCCGGACCCCGCATTCACTATATCCGCTCTCCCCGGACCCCGCATTCACTATATCCGCTCTCCCCGGACCCCGCATTCACTATATCCGCTCTCCCCGGACCCCGCATTCACTATATCCGCTCTCCCCAGACCCCGCATTCACTATATCCGCTCTCCCCGGACCCCGCATTCACTATATCCGCTCTCCCCGGACCCCGCATTCACTATATCCGCTCTCCCCGGACCCTGCATTCACTATATCCGCTCTCCCACAGCATGCACAACATGGAAGTACATTTATTTTAGTAAATATAAACTGCTAAATACCTTTTCAGCAGTTAGAGGCAGGGATGCAGTTAGAAACCACGGGGCCCTATGCAGCCAACCTGACAGGGCCCCCTAAAAAATGCCACAGTTTACTATGTTTCAGTTATGAATGGACACCGTGTGTGATCGGTACCGAGCACTTTTTGTGTTCATTGAGGAATGAAAGGGGCTGGTAAAAAGGGACATATTTACCAGACCCTTCCCCCACTTTCCATCCTGAAGGATCCTATTATGTGCTTACAGCTGCCAGTAGGAAGGAGAGGAGGGAAGCCAGCAGCACTGCGGGGGTGGGGGTGGGGGGGCACACAGGGGGAAGCATGGAGAAACATATGGTGCACAGGGAGGTGGATAAGGTGCTGGGGGGGGGGGGAAATTACTGGAACTGATCCCCTATATGGTTCTCTCTGCAGCAGCTGAAAACCAGTGTGAGGGAGAGGAGAAGCCAGTTTTCAGCTGCTGCAGAGAGAACCATATAGGGGATTGGTTCCAGCAATTGCACCCCCTCCATGCAGATCACCCTCCCTGCCCACATCTGATTCACCCAGTTGTCTGGGCTCCATACAGGAGGACTGGAGGTAACCCCTTATCCACGGCCCTGGTTAGAACAGTCTTGTGACTTATATCAGTGTCTAGCAGAGCACTGGTTAAAGCTTGTAGGAGGAGTTTTCTTTCCGCTCTGGGAGGATGCAGAACCCCTGACCTCTGTCTGGAAAGCACTGATCACATGCATTCTCCCAAGAAAAACAACCCTCCAGCAATACACACCCAACTGAGCATGTGCAGATTGACTCCACGTAATGGAACAGGACCCCGACTGCACTTGGGTATATCCATTAGACTACCGCTTCCCCGTCCGAACACCGACCACAGACACCACCGCTGACCATACAAGACTAGATGACACCAGTCTTGAAGTAAAACTGGGAAATAGACTACTTTATTTTAACACAGATACAAGATATATACACTCAGGGAACAACCCCCCCCTCCCTGCATAATGACACAGGGCGGGCAATCTACATTTAGTAACAAGAAATACACAAACAGACAGTCCCATCAGGAGGGAGGGCTGCTGGAGACACCCCCCCCCCCACAAAGCCAATACACAAACAGAATCATCCCATTATAGTCTGCTCCCAAGAAAGACACACAATAGAACAATGGGATGTAACCACATGGCATTAAACAATCAACAACCCCCCACCCCAATATTAGGACAGATCACCCTGTACCCCTAACAGGCAGAGGGTGACTTACACATAAGAGGGATATGGGGAGCTGAGACAGGGGTCTCCCCACGTCTCCAAAGTGAGCTTGGTTCCATGGGCCTTCCACCCAAAGTAACACTCCACACCATATGCCTTATCAGGAGATAACAGGGGGACACTGGAAGAAGGGGAGGATCAGAGAAGACAGGATCAAACACCTTTTTACACATTGCAGAGGATTAACCCCTTAGGTTCCACAGTGAGTATAACAAGCATGCTTTCCTGCATCTACAGACTGATAGTACTGTTGTGGGTTCAGGAACACTTTAATCATACATGTGATACAATTAGAAGCTGTACCCCCATACAATATATATGTCCTGAATACAGAGGACCTGTAGCAGTGGTGTAACAATAGGCATAGATAGCAATACAAAGTATTTATTTTATAGCCACACAGTGTAAATCCGTTATCAGTCATGGTGTCCAGTGATGTAGAGCCATGGTAGTCATGATGAATGATGGCCGCCTGTAATGGAACCGACCCCAGACTGTGCTTCAGTACTTCCGTTAGACTACTGCTTCCCCGTCCGAACACCAATCACAGACACCACAGCCGACCATACAAGACTAGATGCCACCAGTCTTGAAGTATTCCAGAAAGTAGACTAGTTTATTTGAACACAGATGCAAGATATATACACTCAGGGGACAGTCCCCCCTCCCTGCATAATGACACAGGGCGGGGCAATCTACATTTAGTAACAAGAAACACACAAACAGACAGTCCCATCAGGAGAGAGGGCTGCTGGAGACACCCCCCACCAAGCCAACACACATAAACACATACATCCCGTAATAGTTTGCTCCCAAACCAGACAGACAATAGAACAATGGGATGTAACCACATGGCATTAAACCTTCCACAACCCCCCACCCCAATATTAGGACAGATCACCCTGTACCCCTAACAGGCACAGGGTGACTTACACATAAGAGGGATATGGGGAGCTGAGACAGGGGTCTCCCCACCTCTCCAAAGTGAGCTGTGTTCCATGGGTCCCCCATCCAAGGTGACTCCTATGACACCGCCAACATGCTGGGAATAAAAGGAAACATGCCATTGCCACGCCCATTCCCAATTACTGCTTGTTACAAATAAAAGCTCCCAATCCCTTCACTAAATGTCATTAAAGGAACATGAGCATATTTGGTCAATGATGTCATCTAGGACACACCGTGATGGCTTTAATTAACCCCGCCCCTCCAAAGGATTACCCCTCCCCCTTCCTGACCAGGCCATTTGTTTGCGTTACAGCAATGCATTAATTTAACTGACAATTGCGCGGTCATGCAACGCTTCACCCACATGAAATTTACGTTCTTTTTCTCCCCCTCAAATAGAGCTTTCTTTCCATGGTATTTGATTGCCTGTTTTTTTTTTCCTTTTTTGCGTTATAAACAAAGAAACCCTGACAATTCAGAGAAAAAAAAACAATATTTTTGAATTTTTGCTATTAAACATGTCCAGTAAAAAATAAAATTAAAAATCAAATTTCGTCATGAATTTCATCCAAAATGTATTCTGCTCCGTGTCTTTGCTAAAAAAAATCCCAATACGTGTAAATTAATTGGTTTACGTGAAAGTTATAGCGTCCCCCCCCCCCCAATGTTAGAATGCCCACCGCAGTCCCACTATAAGTTGCTGATCGCCGCCATTACTTTTACTAAAAAATTCCAGTATGTATTCAGCCATTTGTATATATACCGGAATTGTTTTCTTCATATACTTGTAATGGCGGCGATCAGCAACTTATAGTGGGACTGCGGTGGGCATTCTGACACGGGGGGGGGGGGGGGGGGACTGACTAACTGTCACTGACACCATTACAGTGATCTGTGCTAATAAAAAGCACTGACACTGTACTAAAGGCACTGGGCAGGAAGGGGTTAACATCCGGGGCGATCAAAGGGTTAACTGTGTGCCGTGTGTGTTTTACTCTGTAAGCACGCTGCTTTTTATGCCTGTACTATGCTGAGCCATACAAAGCAGTATGCTGGAGCTGACAGGGGAGAGATCTGTATTGTTTGCATACAGACCCCTCCCCCATCAGAGATACTCGGCGACCACCGTGGAATCTCCATCCTGGACCCGGTGATTGACAGCTGAAGCC
The DNA here is from genome assembly GCF_062004578.1 of Staurois parvus. Classification (NCBI taxonomy): domain Eukaryota; kingdom Metazoa; phylum Chordata; class Amphibia; order Anura; family Ranidae; genus Staurois; species Staurois parvus. The sequence goes on along the minus strand of NW_028320913.1, from coordinate 206,118 downwards.
ACCAATGGCACCCCCTATCTGCTAGTACAAAATCATATATATATATATAATGTGTATGTATGTATGTGTATGTATGTATATATATATATAATGTGTATGTATGTACAGTATGTGTATGTATGTATATATATATATAATGTGTATGTATGTATGTGTATGTATGTATATATATATATAATGTGTATGTATGTAAGTAATTTTGCACAGCCCTGCCGCCTTGTAGTAGTAGTTCTGCTATATGGCGGTCTGGATGCGGTTCATCAGAAGGTGTCGGCAGAGGTAGCTTCAAAAATGCCATCTAAGTGTTTATAAACAACATTGCTCCAGGAGCAATTATACAAAGAGGGATGAACACAGGTCTGCAAATTATTATTATTTCAGGTACTTATATAGCGCCATCAATTTAATCAGCACTTTACATATATATTGTACATTCACATCAGTCCCCGCCCCCGAGGGGCGTACAATCTAAGGTTCCTAACTCACATTCATACATACACATAGTAGGGCCAATTTAGACAGGAGCCAATTCACCTCCCAGCATGTGTTTGGAGTGTGAGAGGAAACCGGAGTACCTGGAAGAAACCCACGCAGGCACAGGGAGAACATGCAAACTCATTCGATGTCAGTTAACCACTTGCCCTCCAGAGGATTTACTCACCTTAATGACCACGCCTCTTTTTGCTACTCGGTGCTGCACTAGTTCAGCTGATAATTGCGCGGTCATGCAACGCCGCACCCAAATTAAATTTACATCCTTTTTTCACACAAATAGAGCTTTCTTTCGGTGGTATTTGATCACCTGTGTGCTTTTTAATTTTGCGCTATAAACAAAAAAAGACCAAAAAATTTGAAGAAAAACAATATTTTTTTACTTTCGACTATAAAAATATATATCGTAAACTCAAAGTTAGTTATAAATTTAGGCCAAAATGTATTCTGCTCCATGTTTTCGGTAAAAAATACCAATAAGTGTGAAGTTATAGTGTCTACAAACTATGGGATAGATAATGGAATTTACACAGCTTTTACTTTCTGACTGCTCATTTCTTGAGGTGCAAAAACATCAGAATAGTACAAACACCCCCAAATGACCCCTTTTCGGAACGTAGACACCCTAAGCTATCTGATGAGAGGCATATTGAGTCCATGGAAGATTTCTTTTTTTCCATAAGTTTCTGGAAAATGACAAAAACTTTTTTTTTTTTTTTTTTACACAAAGTGGTCATTTAAATTATATATTTCTCACACAGGCCATGGGTATATGTGGAATTACACCCCAAAATGCATACTGCTACTTCTACCAAATATGGGGATACCACATGTGTGAGACTTTTTGGGATCCTAGCCACATACAGCAGCCTGAAATCCAATGACCACTTTGAAAGCCTGAAGGTGCGTAACTTCCTCATGACACTTCCTCACTACCTATCACAGTTTCGAAGGCCCTGAAATGTCAGGATAGCACCAAACCCCCAAAATGACCCCTTTTTGGGAAGTAGACACCCCAAGGAATTTAAAAAGAGGCACGGTGAGTATTTTGCAGATCTACTTTTTTCTCACAAAGTTTTGAAATATAAAAAAAGAAAAGAAGAAATATGTTTTTCTTTTTATTCTTCAATTTTTAAAAGCTTGTGGCAACAAACGAGACCTGCACAATACTCACCATGCTTCTTATCAAATTCCTTGGGGTGTCTACTTTCCAAAAAGGGGTCATTTGGGGGGGTTAGGTGCTATCCTGGCATTTCAGGGCCTTCGAAACTGTGATAGGTAGTCAGGAAGTGTAATGAGGAAATAAAGCCCTTTAAAAGCCTGAAGGTGCTTATTGGATTTTGGGGTCCTGTACTTGGCTAGACTGCCAAAACGTCTCTCACATGTGGTACCCCCATACTCGGGAGAAGTAGCAGAATGTATTTTGGGGTGTAATTCCACATATACCCATGGCTTGTGTGAGCAATAAATCATTTAGGTGACAATTTTGTGTAAAAAAAAAAAAATGTGTTTGTCATTTTCCAAAATAAATTCTTCTATTGGTTCAACATACCTCTCAGCAAATAGTTTGGGGTGTCTACTTTCCAAAAAGGGGTCATTGTTTTGGGGGGTGGGGGCATTTTATGCCTAGCATTAGAAGTTTATGCCACACATCATTCACTCATCTAACCACCTGAAGACCAAGCCTTTTCTGACACATTTTGTTCACATGAAAAAAATCAATATTTTTTGCTAGGAAATTAATTTAAACCCCAAACATTATATATTTTTTTAAAGCAAACACTCGTGAATAAAATGGTGGGTGCTTCAATTTTTCATGTCACATAGTACTCGCGCAGTGATTTTTGAAATGCAATTTTAAAAAAATACACTTTTTTTACTTTTAATATACAAAAGCACAAAATATTGGCCAATTATTTGGTAAAATATAAAAGATGATGGTATGCCGAGTAAATAGATACCAAACATGACATGCTTTAAAACTGCGCATGCCCCGTACAATGGCGACAAACTGCATACGTTTTTAATATCCATAGGCAACGTTTTAAAAGTCTTTACAAGCTACCACTTTAGATTTACAGAGGATGTCTAGTGTTAGAATTACTGTCCTTGCATGGTGCAACCATTGTTTGCCTACTGGTAAGGGGTCAATGCTCACAAACGCAGATGTGCGCATGCGTGGGGGTTGCGAGGGTACCTTTTTTTAAAAGTTATTTTGATTTTTTAAATTATTTTTACACCTCGGAGCTTCCGATTCTTAGACTATGGAGATGATTGGCACCACTCTGGTCTCCAATCAGCTCTATGGTCAGCTGGCAGAGACACTGGCTGCATTCTCAGGTTGCCCTGATGGCACAGGACTGCCCGAGAAGGCCGTGGAAGGCAGCGGGGGAGGGGGGCATCATCTTCTGCTGCTTGTAAAAGCAATCCTGCAGCTAATTAGCCACTAGGATTGCTTTTACATGAAAGACAATTGCGGACTGTGAAAAAACGATACCAGGATGATGCCTGCAGCTGTAGGCATCATCCTGGTATAACCACTCAAAGTCCAGTGATGTACCAGTACGCTGGTCCTTGTTGGGTATACAGTAATACCTCGGTTTACAAATTTAATTCATTCTGCAGGATGTTTCGTATAGCGAAAAACTCGTAAACCGAAACACTGTTTCCCATAGGAATGCCAATTAATCCATTCCGAAGGTCAGAAAAACAGTAAATGCTACTAAAATACTGCATGAGTTTTTTTATTAACTCATGTGGTTTTTTAGTAGTGACTACCATGTGTTAATGTTTCAGCTGTCAGCGGGGTTCCCCACTGACAGATGAATGTAAAAGAACTGCTGGCAATTAAAAAAAAAAAAATTAATTGCCAGCAATTTTTTTACACTCAGCTGTCAAGTGCCAGTTTTTAAATGTAATTACCTTATGTTTTGTTTTTCTTCACTATACAGTAGTTCAGAAATTCATCTCTCACTTTCCCCCTCCAGCTAAAAGAGAGAAAGTTTCTTTTAGTTTATTTCCCCAAGTTAAAAGAAACAATGTTTCCTTTCAATTTCTTAAAAGATACAAAGTATCCTTTAGCTCCGGGGAAAGTGACAGCTAATGTGAGCTATAGTGAATAAAAAAAAAGATGGCAATTGCATTTAAACATCAGCACTGACATATACTTTGTATTGTGAAAGAAATTTGTAAAAAATTTGTAAACCGAGGTATTATTTTCAATGGATTTTCATTCGTAAACCGAAAATTAAGTTAACAGAGGCATTTGTAAACCGAGGTATTACTGTATATGATATGCTCTTTTTTTTTGTATGCAGCCTGTGGACTGAATGAAAAAATTAGAAGAAATCTCTGTCAGAAAAAGTGTGTGGTATGCCCACCATTAGAATATACCGCCCTGCATCCACCCACTTCTAATGGTGGGCACACATTAGGTCACACGGTGCCACATGCGCCAGTTCCAAGATTGTACAAATGTCTAAATAGTGGCACGCTTGAATAAAACTTGTCCACGTATAAGTGGTACCCCATATAGAAAAATGATGACACCTAGTCCCAAACTATCTTGTCACTGCTCCCCATGTAGTCTGGGCATCCGGGGGGCTCCATGTGACTATCTTTTCCCTCGTAAATCTGAAACTTATAAGTATAGCCTGTTGTCCTCTCACAGGTCTTCTACATCTTGACCCCATATCTGGCACGCTTGCTGGGGAGAAATTGTTTGAATGGAAGGCGGCCAGAAAAATGAATGAGGGACTCATCAACGCAGATGTTTTGCTGGGGAGTATAGACATCTGCAAATTTTTGGTTAAGGTGATTTGCGAGGGGCTGAATTTTGTGGAGCCTGTCAAATTCAGGGTCCCTCCGAGGATGACATTGAAATGTCATTGAAATGCATAAAACACAATATACTCTCATATCTATGCCTGGCCATGGCAGCAAAGAACACGGCATATGATGAATCGGGTCTGCGGACCAATACAACCGCAATTCATTTCTTTTAGTAATGCCCATGTTGAGGGTTAGGCCCCCCAGAAAATGTAAATTTGGAAACCGTAATGAGTTTCCATGCGAATGGTCTGGCAAGGTTTGAATTTGGGTTGGCGGTGATACACTGTTGTGCATATAGACTGCTTTGATCCACAATCAATGCATACAGATTATCCGTAAAAAACAGCTCCAAAAATCAAGGGGAGTATTTAAATTTGCTATTTCCACCTGAATTCCGGGTTTGGCAGTGAATGGGGGAAGTACGGGTGCTGCAGAATTTGTGGGCTGCCAAACGGGATTTGCAAGCACATCCAGAAGGATACTAGGGGCTCTACAGGCCTGTGTGCGAATTCTTGGTGGTTACAGGACAATACTTGTGCTCGCCATCACACCGGCTTGTACTGCACTTATGGGACTCGCCACGCCACCAAGTCATACTGCAGGGCTGGTATTATTATTATTATACAGGATTTATGGCGCCAACAGTGTGCTCAGCGCTGTACAGTATAACAGGAGACAATACAGCAACAATACAGTTCAATACAAGAGGGTTAGGAGGTCCTGATCCTGGGACAATCTAAGTGGTATGTGAAAGACCAGGATGTACTAGACCACTGGTGATCGCCAGTTCACCAAAAGGTAGCGCGGCACTAGTACTGGCACTCTGCTGCATATGAGAGTCCTCAAAATTTACCGACAAGTGCTAACAGAGATCAGTCCTGATTCTGCCAACACTGCGGTTTTGTGTGCAACGTATCAAGTGACAGTGACCTACTGACACTGCACTGGCTGGGGGAGAAGGGGGGTAAGTGTAGGGGCTAAACGCAGGTGTTGGCAGGTGCCGGGGCTGATTCCGCTAACGCTGCATTTTTGGGGACGCTATACTAATGTGAACGCTGGTATAGTGCTGATCTGATCAAAGATATTGATCCGTTCAGACACTATACCAGCAATGGAGGTTTATTGTGCATGAGCGTGCTACTGGCAATCAAGGGGTTAAATGTGATGACTGGTGTACTGATGGGCAATCTGATGCCATCTGGGAGGGGCGTGAAAACCACGGGAGCGCGAATCATGTGTGTGTATATATATATGTGTGATTTTGCGCACTCGTGCCGCTCTGTAGCAATATTTATGCTATAGGGCGGTCAGGAAGCGGTTACAGAAGCGGTTTGTGTTATAGCGCTGCGTCACTTTAACTGACAACTGCACAGTCATGCAACGCTGCACCCAAATGAAAATTACATCCTTTTTCCCCCCATGAATTTGGATTTCTTTTGGTGGTATTTGATCACCTGTGCATTTTTAACTCTGTGCGCTTTAAAAAAAAAGCCAGACAATTCTGAGAAAAAAACATTTTGGACTTTTTGCAAAACGTCCAGAAAAAAAAATTAAAAATCACATTTTGTCATAAATTTCAGCCAAAATGTATTCTGCGACATGTCTTTGCTAAAAAAATTCCTAATATGTGTAAATTAATTGTTTTACGTGAAAGTTATAGCGTCTACAAATGGCGGTATAGATACTGTGATTTTTTTTATACCAATAATGGTGGCGATCAGCGACTTATGGCGGAGATCAGCGACTTATGGCGGGACTGCGGGACTGCGGTGGACATTCTGACACTGGGGGGAACTGACTTGGGGTGACTGACATCCTCAGTGACACCAATACAGTGATCAGTGCAAAAAAAAAAAAAAAACTGACATTGTACTAATTAAATAAATAAATGTTGCGCTCCTAATTACTAACAATAAGTATAACAACTTGATAGTATGTGAAGAAACAGTAATAATATAAGTGTGATATATATATCATATATAATGTGCCGTGTAGCCTCCCTGGCGGTATTCCCGAGTGTATTTCAGGGTAAAGTTTCAGTACCACAAGCGGTGACCCCCCCCCCCCGAGCTACACTCAGGCTTACCATGCAGCGCTGATCTGGGATCTGTTCTTCTCTCACCTTGTCCTGCGCTCCCGCGATCTCCCTCCTGCAGTGTCCCCTGTAATGTCCTCCGGAGGATGCCGGTATCTCTCATCTGGGTTCTGTTCCCTGCGACGTCGGGACGTACGGGGGACGGAACTGGCGGCAAATTTGAAAATGACAAAAAGTGACATTCACTAAATACACTAAAATCACATAGTATAACATTCCTGTATCAAACCATTTCACATACATTTTGTCCCGAGTGCTTTGTCCTGTCCCCTGCCTGCATTATTACTGTTCTTTCTGCCTGGAAACTGAGAAACGTCCATGGCGTCCAAAAAGCGTCCCTTTAGGTCAGACGCGGTTTTAGACCGGCTAGAGAACAGCGATAGTAAATCAGAACCACTTGCAGAATTGAGTGATAATGATTCGTGGGGGAAATTCCTCATCAGACACTGAAAACGATTCTGCGACTGAGCTCAGCGATGTGCGAACTTGGCGCTCTATTTCACATTTCAGTGTTTTTGGTTTGATTATATTATTGAATTAAATGTATTATTATATTATTTTTTATGATTATTTATTAAATTATAATTTATGATTTGGTGTTTCAAATTTTAGCATCCCCGGGATGTTTACTAGACTCTTGTTCAGACAGATTTCAGTGAGTTATTCCTAGGAATTACAGGCTTACAATAAAAAAAAATACATATTTCCATGAAAAAAATGTACCACTTTGAGCACAGAAATATGGGCATAATCAGACCGCTAGGGAGGTTAAATGAAAATAAAATAAAGTCTCTGATGATGACAAAATATTGACTATTCAGACAACAATATGTGATCCAAAAAACAAACAAATAAACGTCTCTGGTGAAAAATATGAGACTGTTCCCATATTAATAATGAAGTGATCCACAATCGGTGATTTCCAGGGACTCCTGAGTGTGATCCGGTTATGCGCTCACCTCCTTATCAGCCTATATAAAGGCTTATATCGCTTTTTGTTCACAATTGGAACTCTGTGTTTTGTGTTGCACCGTATAAACAGTGGTGGGTATCCCTTAGGTGCTTGCTAATGCTCCTCTGCTCATAAGTCAGTATCCCTCCAGGGATCTCTCACTCCCTCTGCCGCTGCTTATCTCCTTCTCCCCCTCACATTTTCCTTGGTATCATACCATAAGAAAGAAATAGGAACATAGTACTTTATCCTTTGAGATTTATATTTTATTATGTGCCCAAATATGCACTCACATTGTGTTAGGGATCCGGGTGTGACCAGAAATGTGTGGACTGACACAGGGAAGTAGCAGGCTTCAGGAACACAGGAGTAGTCAGGGCTGGAGAGGTGGAATGGTCAGGCAGGCCGTTTGGTACTGTTAAGCCGCCTGGCAGAGTCTCTAGCAGCCCATCACACGGATGCCCTCAGGGCGCGGGGTCTAAGTCCCAGCCTGCTGTTCGCCAGGGCCCCTGATGGTGGGGATGGACTTGGTGCAGACTGGAACCAGGTCGCGACCCCCGAGTGTGACCTGCGGTGGTAGAGAGTACTGACAGGGGAGTGCAGGAACGGAATCTAATTTGGAAGAGGCAGACAGATACACTGGTCTGATCCGAGCCGGATGGATGGATGGATGATCGGGTACGGTATGCGTGGTCAGACAGGCCGGGTCGGTATTATGCGGGCAGCGAGGTACAAGAGGAGCGAGCTAAGAATGGTCAGGTCACAAGCCAGGTTCAGCAGGGTGCAAGGAAATACAGTACCAGGGATCAGACGGAAGAGTAGTCAGGAAAGCCAGGGGTTAAACAGGAGAAGAGCAGGATCAGTAACAAGCAGAGGTCGGCAACGGAGCATACAGCAACACAGGAACAGGATACAGGATACAAGGGCTCATGGGAAACATTTACACCTAGGCACAGATCACAGGCCTGGTCATTCCTTAAATACACCTGCAGTAATCAGCCCCAGGTAGAGAAAAAGGAGGAGGGTATAGGAACAGGCAGTGTACGGAAGATATATAATATTTTAGGCAATATGCACATTTTGATAGTAGCTATTCTGCCTAACATTGATAAAGTGGTTGTACGTAAGCTCCTAAGCTCCTGTGGAATTGTGTCAAGTAACGGTTGAAAATTAGCTGCGTAGAGTTGATTGGTTTTGGCAGTTAGTTTAATCCCCAAATAGGGGATATTATGTGTTTCCCATTTAAAAGGGAATCGTTTTGCAAGCAGGTTTTGGGTGGGAGCAGGGGTGCAAAGGTTTAAGATAGAGGACTTGGGTTTGTTAAGTTTATAATATGAAACATCTGCGTAGGTATGTATGTGTGAGCGTATCGAAGTAAGCGATTTGTAGGGGTTCGTAATCATTAGAATAATGGCGTCTGCAAAAAGACTGATTTTGTATTCGTGCTTAAGAAATTTAATTCCCGAGAAATTGGGGTCATTTCTAAGGTTGGATGTCAGGGGTTCGATGAGTAAAAGCGAAGATTATGGGGGAAAGAGGGCAGCCTTGTCTAGTACCGTTAGATATTTGGAATGGTTGCGAGAGCGTGCCATTGGTGAGGACTCTAGAAGAGGGTTTGGAGTATAGGGATAGAATTGCTGACAGCATCCAGTCCGTAATTCTGAATTTTTGGAGAGTAAGCGTCATGAATTGCCAGTGAATGCGGTCAAATGCTTTTTCTGCGTCAAGTGATAGGAGGAGTGAGGGTTGGTTGTCTGATTCAAGGTGGTGTAGTAGTGATATAGTTTGTCGAGTCGCGTCAGGGGCCTGTCTACCTGGTATGAATCCTACTTGGTCAGAGTGGATTAGCGTGGGAAGGTATGGGAGCAGTCGTTGAGCTATTATCTTGGCATAAATGTTTAGGTCTGTGTTTAGCAGTGAAATTGGTCTATAATTCTGAACTAATTGGGGGTCTTTACCTGGTTTTGGGATAGTAGAGATTATTGATTGTAGCATGTCAGGGGGAAATTCCCCTTTAGAAGGGACGTAGTTATAGAGATCAGAGAGGTGTGGTTTGAGATTGGACGCAAGCGTTTTATAAAATTCATTGGTAAAGCCGTCGTTTCCCGGTGATTTGTTCATGGGGAGTTTGTTTATGGTTTTCTCGATCTCTGTGGGTGAAATCGGCACAGAGAGAGAGGCTAGTTGAGAAGGTGTAAGATGGGGGAGCTCGGTATGACGTAGGAAATTCTCGATCGACGTGTTTGTTGGTTGGGTCGTGTTTGCGTCATCTTTTATAATTGTATAGAGATTGGTAGTAGCACGCAAACGCGTTAGCTATATCTTGTGGGTTGGACAATGGAACACCTGAAATTGGGTGTTGAATCGTAGAGATTTTGTTTTTAAGCCGTTTTTGTTTGATGGTTTTGGCAAGGAGAGAGTTTGTTTTGTTACCAAGCGCATAGAATTGAGATTTTGTTTTTTGGAAGTTCATATCATAAGTGTGTAATAGGATGGTACGTAGTGTATTCCTATCTCAGTTTAAGGCCGCGGTTGTGGTGGGGTTCGGATTTTGTTTGTTAGTGTCTTCGTTCATGCGTATGGAAGTTAGGAGTTGGTCAATTTGCTGGGACCATTGTTTTTTTAACGCGAGAATTTAATTGGATGAGGATACCTCTCATATAAGCTTTATATGTTAACCAATGTGTGGTAATAGAGATATCCGGGGTGGTGTTAGTTTAAAAAAAGAGGTGATGGGCATCTAATATAAATTTCTGGTTTTCCGGAAGATTCAAAAGTGTAGAATTGAGTCTCCAAATAGGTGGGGTCGCCGAGCGTCGGCTCTCGTCCAAGGATATGGTAATCGGTGCATGGTCAGACCAGGTTATAGTACCGATGTTGGATGATGAGACGTGTTGTAACGTCCATTTGTCGGTGATGAACATGTCAATTCTAGAGTACGAGAGATGTGGAGGTGAAAAGTAGGTGTAGTCTCTTTCCGTACCGTGTTGGCATCTCCAGATGTCGTATAGATCATGGTCGTGTAGGAATCGGTTGAGGTTAAGGTTGGTGGATTTCTTATTAGAAGAGGAATCTAAGAGTGAATCTCCGCCAATGATGAGTCTGCCTTGTTTATGTTGGGAGATGAGGTTGTAGAGTTTACGGTAGAATCTTATTTGCTTGCTATTTGGGCCGTATATGTTCACCAAAGTGTAAGTGACCTCGTTGATTTGGCATATCAAGATAATGTATCGACCTTGTGGGTCGATTACGGTGGAGGTAGGTTGGAAGGAGAGAACGTTGTTAACCGCAATAATAACCCCGTTTTTCTTTTTCATGTTTGTTGCCAAGAATAGTTGAGAGAATCGGTGCAGATAAAGTTTAGGGGTCTTTTCTGTGGCGAAGTGAGATTCCTGTATGAAGAATAGATCTGTTTGAGATTTTCTGATTTCTCTTGATAGCATCGATCTCTTGAAGGGGGAATTGAGGCCTCGCACATTAAGAGATGTGATGGTAATCATTTGTAGGCGGGTCCTCGGAGTACAGACATACTTGGGAAGTTTTTTGGTGGTAGTCAGGGTCACGAGGTTGAGGTCTTGTGTCAGGGATATATACTTGGTGGTGCCAGGGGGAGGGATGGGTGTAACGGGAAAGAACAACAGTGAAAAAACACTTGGGTATAATGCAAGTAAACAATGTAGCCAGGATTGCTACTTCAAAAACGGGGGAGTCAAACAGGTTGGGACCTCTGGGAGGGTCATACCTATACAAAATTCTAAAAGTGAGAGTCATTGGGTGTAGGCCGATCGCCAGAGATAGGAGTGGTCAAAGAGCGCCTCCAGGGAAAAATAGCAAGGAGTGTAAACGCGGCTTGAGCCGCACGGCCCTTCAGGTCGCTTCCATGTTTTGGACGGAACCAGGGTTGTTCTTCTGTGGATCTGCAGGCAAAATACTCCAGGCCTTAAAGGAAGTCCAAACCGGCCTCTAGGTTTTTAATAGTATAGATCCTGCCTTGGTGTCGTACTATTAATTTTGTGGGGAATCCCCATTGATAGGCCATACTATGATTTCTGAGCGCTTTCGTGATTGGTATCATTTTTTTCCTGTTGGAAAGTGTGGCCTTGGATAAATCGGCGCAGAGACGCAGATTCGCATGTGAGGATGGGAGTGGAGGCGGATTTCGCCATCATAATTTTCTCCTTAATATGGTAGAAGTGTATTCGAATGATCACGTCTCTAGGGACGGATGCTGACAGGAATGAAGGCTTAGGGAGTCGATGTGCTTGATCGATTATGGCCTCTACTTCGGAGAGTGCTGGGATTAGAAGCTTGAGGAAGTGATGCAAATACGGCACTAATGCTTCATTAGAAACTGTTTCTGGGATCCCCCTAAATTTAATATTATTGCGGCGTGATCGATCCTCCATGTCGGCCAATTTTAGGTTGAGTTGTTCGATATCTGACGCGTGATCTGCATGAGCATCAATCAAATCATTGTGCGCTTCTATTATGTCTGCTATGTTGGTTTCAATATGGCGGATTCTGCGTTCCTGTCTTTGCACCAGGGTAGTAATTTGGGTTAATGGCGCAGAAATATCATTATGCAGAGTTTGGCGCAGTGATGTTAGCATGTTCTTCATGCAGATTTCCATCAGTGATTGGTCAGATGCTGGGAATGTGTCAATACGAGGCAGGGTGGAATGTGATGGCTGAGGCAGAAGATTTAGGGCCTGGCAGGTGTCATCAGGGTCACTGTCTATCCGTGGCCGCGATTTAGCTGGGCTGCAGGTCGTGGGTGACAGTGGGGGTGATAACTCACCAGGGTCCCCTGGATAGAGCTGATGCTGCAGCCTGGGATCCACAGGCTGGGACCTGTAGTCCTCCTCCTGGCTTCTGCTGTCTCCCTGCATGTTTGTATGGCGGCCGCCATCTTGGATTCCTGGCACAACGGCCGGGAAGAAATTAGTTTCCCTGGTTGCCCCGGGCTCTTGTTCCTGCAGGGCATGTCTAGTGGGCTGCGGGCACCTTCCGGGAACTGATTTATGTGCTTTGTTTTCCCTGGGGCCATAGTGTGCCGCTTCTATGCTGGCGGGTGGACGGAGCTGTAGTTCTAGCGCGTCCATCCCGAGCCGGCCACGCATGCGCCCCCTTAGTAGATGATTTAATATTAATCTGGAATGGTGATGAAACAACACTTATTAATTTCTATGAGAGTCTAAATAAAAATAATAAGAACATCAGATTAAGTTGGAACAAAGATGATAAAGAAATTAAATTCTTGGATATCTGGTTGATAAATACTGGTATGCAATTACGTACCAGAAATTATTTAAAAAGAACATATAGAAACTCTTACATACCGGTTGACAGTTGTCATTACAAACCATGAATAAAGAATATACCTAGGGGACAATTTCTTCATTTGAGGAGAAACTGCACAGATATAAAGGATTATAGAGAACAAAGTAAAGTATTCATTCAGAGGTTTACGGATAAAGGATACAAGACAGAAATAATAGGAAGAGAAAGTAAAGAATCAGAACTTGTAGATAGAAGTAGTCTATTAGAGAGTAAATGTCCATCTAATATTGAAAATATAGATGTATCTATAGTATTGCCACACACCAAACAATATAAAAATGTACAAGACATTACAAATCAGCATTGGAAAATTCTCAAATTAGATAAAGACCTAAAAAAATATTATTATAGATAAACCTAAATATATATACAAAAAAGCACCTAATATTAGAGATAGTGTGGTCAAAAGTATATTAGAACCCCCCCAGGACTAGAAATACCACACTTAGTTTTTTCCAAGGTGTTGGGTTTTATAAATGTGGTCGACGTTATAGTTGCAGAAAGACATCCAGCAATCCTAAACGAAGGCATGATTGTCATAACCCAAAACATGGAAAACAATATATGATGAAACAATTCATATCCTGTGACACCAAAGGTGTTGTAATGCTTTAACATGTCCATGCAGCCTTTTGTATATAGGTGTCACTAAACGCAGTTTTAAAGAACACATGAAAGCGCATATACATGTACACAATATTAGTATAGGTTTTACGTATCATCATTTCCGCAAACATCATAATAGAGAGGTAGATAAGGTTGAATATTGGGGTATAGAAAAGCACATTCCACATTGGAGGGGCGATCATTTAGTAAGGGAGATAAGTAACAAGGAATCTTTATGGATATATCAATTAGGTAGTTTAGCACCAGGAGGCTTGAACAAGGAATCTGACCTTTCATGCTTTATTAGTGATTTATAATGAAATATATTATATGGGATCATTCCAGGATAGAATCTTGTATGTTTACAAAGACAGTATAATCTTGTATAATAGTTATGTTGAGGTGTAATCAGTGCTAATTTCTTTTTTGTATGAAAACAATAGGATTAATATAATTGATTAGAGATGAGCGAATCGAATCAGGCGAAGTGGAATTCGTTTCGAATTTCAGGAAAAATTTGATTCACAGCGAATCCGAATTTTTGCCAACTTCGGATGGTCGAATCGAATTTTTCCTGATCGGCCGTTTTCATCCCTTCTACAGCTGGCAAAAATGTCCCTGCAGAGAGCTCCGCTATTTCTGACAGCTATCTGACAGTTCTTTCACATTTCCAGCGGTTGAAACATTGTATGTATTTGTTTCCATTTAGGATACAGATGTTTTTATTAGGAAACAAATAGATACAATGTTTCAATCGCTGTAAATGTGAAAGAACTGTCAGAGACCTGTCAGAAATAGAGGAACTCTGCACATACACTTTTTGCTTTACTGGAATTATTCTTATTTTCATTCTTCTTCTTATTTTCATTCTTCTTTTCATTCTTTTCATTCTTCTTTTCATTCTTCTTTTCATTCTTCTTATTTGCATTCTTTTCATTCTTCTTCTTATTTTCATTCTTCTTTTCATTCTTTTCATTCTTCTTTTCATTCTTCTTTTCATTCTTTTCATTCTTCTTTTCATTCTTCTTCTTATTTTCATTTTTCTTTTCATTCTTCTTTTCATTCTTCTTCTTATTTTCATTCCTCTTTTCATTCTTTTCATTCTTCTTATTTTCATTCTTTTCATTCTTCTTATTTTCATTCTTTTCATTCTTCTTCTTCTTTTCATTCTTCTTTTCATTCTTTTTTTCATTCTTTTTTTCATTCTTCTTTTCATTCTTCTTTTCATTCTTCTTCTTCTTTTCATTCTTCTCATTCTTCATTCTTCTCATTCTTCATTCTTCTTATTTTCATTCTTCTTCTTCTTTTCATTCTTCTTTTCATTCTTCTTTTCATTCTTCTTTTTATTCTTTTCATTCTTCTTTTCATTCTTTTCATTCTTCTTTTCATTCTTCTTTTTTTCATTCTTCTTCTTCTCCTTCTTCTTCTTCGTCTTCTTCTTCTTTTCATTCTTTTCATTCTTCTTCTTCTTCTTCTTTGGCCCCGTGACTGCCCAAATGAGTGAAGTGTGCGGTGATTCTAAGATCGACGGCACTCATCTGCATGTCATACTGACTGACAGTATTATTTCTCTTCCCCAGCAGACTCCAAGGGCATTTAAATTAAAGGTACAGTGTTCTGCACTAATATAAAGGCTCTCTGAAGCCTAGAAACCCTTTTTATAAGTAAAATTCGCGGCAAATAAATTCGAATCGAATTTTTTCGGAAAATTCGGCGAATCAGGCGAATCGAATTTTTGAAAAATTCGCTCATCTCTATAATTGATATATTGATAGGTAATATGTAATATGGTATAAATGGGGTATATGTAGAATGAGTGATTCCTTAAACTCACATATGTATTTTTAAATAATTGTATTTTTTTTTTTTTTTTTAATTTTAATTTATTTTTCATTATTTTATTTTTCTATATTTAATATTATTTTATTTAAGTTTTATTTTAATCATGCCTTTTAATACATACTTAATTTGGCATCTTAATGTTGTTAACATATAGTATGTCATTTTGGGTAAGTTTATAATGGATGTAATACAATGTTATTTATTTTGTTTACATAATTGCTACTTGAACCTTTTCTTCTGAGTGAGCCGCAAGTTTGTTGCTAGCATGTCCATAGGGTGGAGTGTCTCGTAATATATACATAGTAACTAAATAATCACATCAAGATCACCGGTGTCAGTGATCGCTGTCAGCGGGGATATTGACCCCATTTAGATGGCCGCGCCCGTGCTGACTTCAACAAAATGGCGGAGGTCAACCATATATAAGAGTAAGGGTGAAGTGTACGTCCAATCACAACCCCCTGATGAAGCCACGTGACCTGTGGCGTAACGCGTAGGGGAGGGGCTACAACGTCACTCTTAACACCAGAGGACGGCGAGTATGCACTGTGTGCGGCGCACACAGCTAAAGAGTTTCATTTTATCAAGCTGTTTTAATATTTTAACAATATGAGGACATATTTGGGCACATAATAAAATAGAAATCTCAAAGGATAAGGCACTAT
The DNA here is from genome assembly GCF_062004578.1 of Staurois parvus. NCBI lineage: Eukaryota > Metazoa > Chordata > Amphibia > Anura > Ranidae > Staurois > Staurois parvus. Next base: position 190,295 of record NW_028320913.1, on the reverse strand, counting down.
GTTCCTATTTCTTTCTTATGGTATGATACCGAGGAAAATGTGAGGGGGAGGAGGAGATAAGCAGCGGCAGAGGGAGTGAGAGATCCCTGGAGGGATACTGACTTATGAACAGAGGAGCATTAGCAAGCACCTAAGGGATACCCACCACTGTTTATACGGTGCAACACAAAACACAGAGTTCCAATTGTGAACAAAAAGCGATATAAGCCTTTATATAGGCTGATAAGGAGGTGAGCGCATAACCGGATCACACTCAGGAGTCGCTGGAAATCACCGATTGTGGATCACTTCATTATTAATATTGGAACAATCACATATTTTTCACCGGAGACGTTTGTTTGTTTTTTGGATCACATATTGTTGTCTGAATAGTCAATATTTTGTCATCATCAGAGACTTTATTTTATTTTCATTTAAGCGGCACATTATATATGATATATATATTCACACTTATATTATTACTGTTTCTTCACATTCTATCAAGTTGTTATACGTATTGTTAGTAATTAGGAGCGCAACATTTATTTATTTATTTATTTAATTAGTACAGTGTCAGGTTGTTTTTTTTTTGCACTGATCACTGTATTGGTGTCACTGAGGATGTCAGTGACCCCAAATCAGTTCCCCCCCCCAGTGTCAGAATGTCCACCGCAGTCCCGCAATAAGTCGTTGATTTCCGCCATAAGTCGCTGATCATCGCCATTATTGGTATAAAAAAAAAACCCAGTATCTATACCGCCATTTGTAGACGCTATAACTTTCACGTAAACCAATTAATTTACACATATTAGGAATTTTTTTTAGCAAATACATGTCGCAGAATAAATTTTGGCTGAAGTTTATGACAAAATGTGATTTTTAATATTTTTTTTCTGGACATGTTTTATAGCAAAAAGTCCAAAATATTTTTTTTTTCTCAAAATTGTCGGGCTTTTTTTTTAAAGCGCAAAAAGTTGAAAATGCACAGGTGATCAAATACCACCAAAAGAAAGCCAAATTCATGTGAGAAAAAGGATGTAAATTTAATTTTGGTGCAGCGTTGCATGACTGCACAATTGTCAGTTAAAGTGACGCAGCGCCAAAACACAAACCGCTTCTGTAACCGCTCCCTGACCGCCCTATAGCATAAATATTGCTACAGAGCGGCACGAGTGCGCAAAATCACACACATATATATATATATTGTGGGAACTCGCTTCTAAATGGTAGAGCTTCTTCAAAGCACACAGCAACTCGCTTATTTTTCAGGGCCTTTTTAGCCCACTTTTATTTAAACGAAAGTTCAAAACAGAAGTTTCCCACACAGGGGTATCCACCAAACAAAACAATGATTCAGCCTCCTGGCTTACACTCAGCTTGAGGTCTGTCTCCTGCAGACTTCAAGAATTATGGCCACTAGCACACCGCTGGCCTCTAGCAGCCCCCTTGCTGCTTTTGGCTTCCACCTCTCCTAGGTGAAGCCCACCTGACTTCCAGGCAGTGACCTCCTGTCTTCCAAGTGGAGCCCTCCTGACTCCTATCTGCCGGGGTGGAGCCCAGAACCCTGGTCCTGACTTTATCTAAAGGCCTTCACACACCTGTGCAATCAGTCTCCTGGCCTATTCCAACACCTGGTCCCAGGATTGGAGATTTCATCCCTCCCAAATCGCTTTGAAATCTCCAGGCTCCAGCTCCCAAAACAGACCTTACAAACAAAGGAGGAAAGTGAAAAGCCACTTTCCTCCATATCAAACCTTTACCCTGGAGCCCCTCAACCTGCCTTGTTGAGAATCCAGGGTGACAGATCGCCACACTGTCACATATCCCCCCCCCCCCCTTTGTTTTGACCCCGTAGGGGGCAGAACACACGACTTACAGCTTCTGGCACCTCTGTGCCAGCTTTCACTTACAGGGGTCCAATCTGGTCTGACCATACCTTTCCTAAAGGGAAACTCTACCCAATGACTCCTTTGGTGTCTCTCCCCAAGCCCCATTGTCACTCTGCTATGGGCTCTACTCAGACCTTGCCTACCCTTTTTCCGGGTGCATTTCCATAAACACTTTCTCTCTTGAAATCCTAACAGGGTCCCCCTGGCCTTTCTATTGACCTTTCTGCCCCTTTGCTTCAGGTTCCAAGGTTTCCTAATACCGCTCTCAGTATTACCGTCCCAAGGCTGTAGATGACCTATTTCTACTGTATTTGTACCCGGACCACCCCCCTGATTTCTTGTACCTTTAGCTATCAAACCTGCATGATTCATTACCACAGCATTCAGTTTACCATGAACAGATATATTCCAGTCAATATTACACTTTTCAATATCTTTTCCAGCATTTGTTAGGACAGCGTCTGCAGAGGGCACACACACCATAGGGCAGCCATCACCCACGGGAACCACACAAGGTGCCACTTCACCTGGTGTCATGCAATCTGCAGGCAGCTGTCCGACCATTTTAACTTTTTCTACACCACTTGGATCTGTATCCAAATCCTGTACAGATGAGCTCTCTTCTGATCCATTTTGCCAGTTTTCACATACCATTGGTTCCTGTATTCCAGATGTCTCATCAGACTTGCTACATAAACCTCTTTTTGGCCCAATGACCCCGATTTCTTTATGCACATCCGTTTGAACCCTGGTCAGGATCTCTGCTGTTCTCTGGTCCATGCTCGGCCCTTCCATCTCATGTGTTTTGTCCAATGGTGCAATTAACACACCCTTCACTGACAACTGATTAGCACCATCCTGGACCATAGCAGCAGAAATGCTTCCCACCTGGCTGTTAGGAGGTGAAACCTTTTTTGACTCATTTTCCATTTCTCCAAAACATTTCTCATATATCACATTTACAGGTAATCCAGCGGCATACCCTGATACAACATTTAACACCATCAACAAATTCAGAAATAAACAACTTTCTTGTTTCCCTTTGATCTGTACAGCCAGCCATTTGGTGCTCCACCGACTGTGGAGGAGACACCCCAGTATACATTGGTTGTACATTCCAAAGTTCAAGCATCTCCTTTAATACTTTGGTTACAACCCAACCACTTGACTCTAAACCTAAGAGCTTCCTAACCATATTTAGGGCACTGGGAACGCTGAGAGACTCACCTGCTGAGACTTGAGAAGTTGAAACTTTTAAAGGGACCTCCTCCAAGCTGGCGATAACCACAGCCTGGTGCTCCACCAGAGCGCTGCCATGTGCTGGGCTCACTCTCAACATCTCAGACTCAGCATCCACAAGCTGCTCCTGATCATTCCCAGTGACAACATCATTTTGACACTCCATGCCAACATCACTTTTGTGGGTCACAGACAAAGTCTCTGCTGTATGCACGCCCTTATCTATAGGCCGTTCTATAGACCCTCCTGCTGGCACAGCAGACACAGTGTCCACCTTATTTTTTTGCATAAAAACCTCATCTAGCAATGAGATTAGCCTTTTACCCCAACTATCCCAATCCATTGTATAGGTGCTCAATTCGCCAGTGCTCCTCAGCACCGATCCATCTGCCCAAGAAGACACATAAGAATAGACGGGCTTAGTTGCAGATCCATTGCACAAATCACTCTGGATCACGTCAGACTTGGGTAACACCTGTTTTCCCACTGCAGGTTGCACTACCTCACATCCACCACTTTGCTCTGGTGGTGCTTCCTGAATTACACACACATTTGCATTTTTTCCAGGCTGCATTAACCCGCTGTTCACCTGAACACTTTCAGTATTATTAGGCTGCACCAACACACTCCTATTACAAGGTGCAGTTCCACTCTGCTCCACCAGAGTGACATCGCAGTTGTCCCAGGCAACCTCCGGCTCCAATACACGGAGACCCCTAGAGATGTCTAAGGACACCTGTGCTGTCTTACCACCAGTTGCTACGGGAAATGACCCATCTTTAATTACAGCTTTAGCACTGCAAGAGCTCAGGGTTTTCCCAACAGCAGTACATTTCCCATCATCAACAACATCATCATCATTTGTAGCTCTTGTGGGCTGTACTAGCCCACTACCAACCTGTACCTGGCACACATTAGTGACATCACTTGCTTTTTGAGAACCATGCACAGGTTTTACTTTAACCCCTATCTCCCCACTGTACAAGGCTCTGCACAGGGAAAAGTCACTCTCAAAAGCACATTCAGTGGCCCAACTAACTGGGGTCACTCCTACATCAGAATGGACAGTCTCATAACCAGTCCTTCTCAACATGACAGTCCCAGCCATGGTTTTATCACACACAGTCTTACCCACCACAGTAGTAGGTTTCACCATCTTCATTTGAGTGCGTCGTCTCATAAACGCATCCTCAACTGCACTTTCCTTGGCAACTTTTCCCTTGCCCCAAGGTGAAGTAACAGACGCCATCATGGGCTCCATGGACTCTCTGGCACCCCCTGCAGGCCCAACAGGAACTTCCTCCCTGTTGCCAGAGGTGGTTGCTGACATTTTAAAACAAGACTCTGTACTTGCAGTTGAAGACATTTGCCCAGTAGCAGCGGTATTCCAGAGTCTGGGACAGGAAAAGATCCCATGCCCCCACTGACCACATTCCACGCAGGGTATATTTCTGCACTTCTCTTTATTAGGATACTGAGCCACATCTCCAGTGCAGCTCCTCCTTCCAGGCAATATTTTTTTCTCCGGTTGCCATGGGAGATTGCACTATCCAAGCAGAACTTTGCTGGCTCTTTCCAACACGCTGTATTTGCTCCTCTTGATGCCACTTGCCATGATCCTTGTATGACATGGCCCCCCATACACAGTCAGCCCAACTGGCCTCCTCTGTGTTGCTATGGGCCTTCACTCTTGGTCCTGGCCTCTGGTCAGCCCCTCTCCTTGCACATAGCATAGGCTTCTCTCTGCTGGACCAACTCTCAAGCCGTGACACATTCACATTTTTCACAACAGCTACTGGTTTAACTGCAGCAGCGTTGCCAGGGGCAACAACACCCCTCTCCCAGGTACAGACATCCTGCAGCTCTCTCCTTGCACTGAAGGTTGGCTTGCTTTCCTCTTTAGGTTGGTTCAATGCAGCCAGGTGCTGCTTGCACCAGTCCACAGCAGACTCACCCACATCTAAATTTCCCGGCTTGGCTGGGGCATGCGGTATATAACCCCCTAGCCACAGGGCTCTATCTCTCATTTCAGCAAACATTGCCTCCTTTTTCTGTTTTGACCGCCCCATCTTTGCAGTCATGCACACAGCAGTGTGTTACGCAGTTCAGCAACACCATGGAACACTGTCTCTTTAAGGCAAAGTCCTTTTCTCTAGCAGGTTCTCCTCACCTGCACACAGATAGTGCAGACTTATGCACCAAACAGTTCATATAACTGATGAACTTACTTCAATCGCCGGGATCTCCAATTCTGCCCACTGCATCCGCCACCATATGTGGGAACTCGCTTCTAAATGGTAAAGCTTCTTCAAAGCACACAGCAACTCGCTTATTTTTCAGGGCCTTTTTAGCCCACTTTTATTTACAAGAAAGTTCAAAACAGAAGTTTCCCACACAGGGGTATCCACCAAACAAAACAATGATTCAGCCTCCTGGCTTACACTCAGCTTGATGTCTGTCTCCTGCAGACTTCTTCAAGACTTATGGCTCTTGCACACCGCTGGCCTCTAGCAGCCCCTTGCTGCTTTTGGCTTCCACCTCTCCTAGGTGAAGCCCACCTGACTTCCAGGCAGTGACCTCCTGTCTTCCAAGTGGAGCCCTCCTGACTCCTATCTGCCGGGGTGGAGCCCAGAACCCTGGTCCTGACTCTATCTAAAGGCCTGCACCCACCTGTGCAATCAGTCTCCTGGCCTATTCCAACACCTGGTCCCAGAATTGGAGATTTCATCCCTCCCAAATCGCTTTGATATCTCCAGGCTCCAGCTCCCAAAATGGACCTTACAAACAAAGGAGGAAAGTGAAAAGCCACTTTCCTCCATATCAAACCTTTACCCTGGAGCCCCTCAACCTGCCTTGTTGAGAATCCAGGGTGACAGATCGCCACACTGTCACAATATATATACATGATTTGTGCTCCCGTGGTTTTCACGCCCCTCCCAGATGGCGTCAGATTGCCCATCAGTACACCAGTCATCACATTTAACCCCTTGATTGCCAATAGCATGCTCATGCACAATAAACCTCCATTGCTAGTATAGTGTCTGAACGGATCAATATCTTTGATCAGATCTGCACTATACAAGCGTTCACATTAGTATAGTGTCCCCAAAAACTCAGCATTACCGGGATCAGCCCCGGCACCTGCCAACACCTGCATTTAGCCCCAACACTTCCCCCCCTTCTCCCCAGCCAGTGCAGTGTCAGTAGGTCACTGTCACTGATACATTGCACACAAAACCGCAGTGTTGGCAGAATCAGGCCTGATCTCTGTTAGCACTTGTCGGTAAATTTTGATGACTCTCATATGCAGCAGAGTGCCAGTACTAGTGCCGCGCTACCTTTTGGTGAACTGGCGAGCACCAGCAGTCTAGTACATCTTGGTCTTTCACATAGATTGTCCCAGGATCAGGCCCTCCTAACCCTCTTGTATTGAACTGTATTGTTGCTGTATTGTCTCCCGTTATATTGTAAAGCGCTGAGCAAATTGTTGGCTCCATAAATCCTGTATAATAATAATAATACCAGCCCTGCAGTATGACTTGGTGACGTGGCGAGTCCCATAAGTTCAATACAAGCCGGTGCGGTGGCGAGCACAAGTATTGTCCCGCAGCCACCAAGAATTTGCGCACAGGCCTGTAGAGCTCCTAGTATCCTTCCAGATGTGCTTGCAAATCCCGATTGACAGCCCACAAATTCTGCAGCACCCGTACTTCCCACATTCACTGCCCAACCTGGAATTCAGGTGGAAATAGCAAATTTAACTCCTCCCCTTGATTTTTGGAGCTGTTTTTCACAGAATATCTGTATGCGTTGATTGTGGATCAAAGCATTTTATATGCACAACAATGTATCGCCACCAACCCAAATTCAAACCTTGCCAGACCATTCACATGGAAACCCATTACGGTTTCCGAATTTACTTTTTTGGGGGCCTAACCCTCAACATGGGCATTACTAAAAGAAATGAATTGTGGTTGTATTGGTCTGCAGACCCGATTCATCATATGCCGTGTTTTCTGCTGCCATGGCCAGGCATAGATATGAGAGTATAATGTGTTTTATGCATTTCAATGACAATACACTCTGTCATCCTCGGGGTGACCCTGAATTTGACCGGCTCCACAAAATTCAGCCCCTCGCAAATCACCTTATCCAATAATTTGCAGATGTCTATACTCCCCAGCAAAACATCTGCGTTGAGGAGTCCCTCATTCATTTTTCTGGCCACCTTCCATTCAAACAATTTCTCCCCAGCAAGCGTGCCAGATATGGGGTCAAGATGTAGAAGACCTGTGAGAGGACAACAGGCTATACTTATAAGTTTCAGATTTACGAGGGAAAAGATAGTCACGTGGAGCCCCCCGGATGCCCAGACTACATGGGGAGCAGTGGTAAGATAGTTTGGGACTTGGTGTCATCGTTTCTCCATATGGGGTACCACTTATACGTGGACAAGTTTTATTCAAGCGTGCCACTATTTAGACATTTGTACAATCTTGGAACTGGCGCATGTGGCACCGTGTGACCTAATGTGTGCCACCATTAGAAGTGGGTGGATGCAGGGCGGTATATTCTAATGGTGGGCATACCACACACTTTTTCTGGCAGAGATTTCTTCTCATTTTTGTCATTCAGTCCACAGGCTGCATAGAAAAAAAAAAGAACATATCATATACACCCAACAAGGACCAACAATGTACTGGTACATCACTGGATTTGCATGGTTATACCAGGATGATGCTACAGCTGCAGGCATCATCCTGGGATTGTTATTTTCAGCCAGCAAACGGCTTTCATGTAAAAGCAATCCTAGTGGCTAATTAGCTGCAGGATTGCTTTTACAAGCAGCGGAAGATGATGTCCCCCCTCCCCCGCTGCCTTCCACAGCCTTCTCGGCCAGTCCCGTGTCATCGGGGATACCTGAGAATGTTTCTGCCAGCTGACCATAGAGCTGATTGGAGACCAGAGTCGTGCCAATCATCTCTATAGTCTAAGAATCGGAAACTACGAGCATTTCATCACTTCAGTTTCGCAGGATATAAACAGCGCCATTTGTAAATTGGGAAAGCATCTGATCACACCGATCTTGGTGACATTGGATAATGTAAGGGCAGAGGAGATATCCAGAGTCTGATAGACCCCAGATTTCTCAACAAAGAATACAGTTGCAAGAAAAAGTATGTGAACCCCTTGGGATTATGTGGAGTTTTGCATGAATTGGGCATAAAATGTGCTCTGAACATCATCTAAGTCACAACAATAGAAGAACACAGTCTGCTGAACATAATACTACACAAACATTAGATGTTGCCATGGTTTAATTGCACATAACATGTAAACATTCACAGTGCAGGGAGGAAAAAGTATGTGAACCTTTGGACTTAATAACTGGTTGACCCTCCTTTGGCAGTAATAACCTCAACCAAACGTTTCCTGTAGTTGCAGATCAGACCTGCACAAAGATCTGGAGTAATTTTGGACCACTCCTCTTCACAAAACTGTTTCAGTGTAGCAATATTCTTGGGATGTCTGGTGTGAATCGCTCTCTTAAGGTCATGCCACAGCATTTCAATCAGGTTGAGGTCAGGACTCTGACTGGGCCACTCCAGAAGGCGTATTCTGTGCTGTTGCAGCCATTGTTTTGTTGAATTACTTGTATGCTTTGGGTCATTGTCCTGTTGCATCACCCATCCTCTGCGGAGCTTCAGTTGGCGGACAGATGGTCGTACGTTTTCCTGCAAAATGTCTTGATAAACTCTGGAATTCATTTTCCCATCAATGACAACAATCCGTCCAGGCCCTGAGGCAGCAAAGCAGCCCCAAACCATGATGCTCCCTCCGCCATGTTTCACAGTGGGGATGAGGTTTTGATGTTGGTGTGCTGGGCCTTTTTTCTCCACACATAGTGTTGTGTGTTCTTCCCAAACAACTCCATCTTGGTTTCATCTGTCCACAGTATATTTTGCCAGTAGTGCTGTGGAACATCCAGGTGCTCTTTTGCAAACTTCAAACGTGCTGCAATATTCTTTTTGGACAGCAATGGCTTCCTCCGTGGTGTCCTCCCATGTACTCCATTCTTGTTTAATGTTTTCCTTATTGTAGATGTGTCAACAAAAATGTTAGCATGTGCCAGAGATTTCTGTAGGTCTTTAGCTGACACTCTGGGATTCTTCTTTACCTCATGCAGCATTCTGCGCTGTGCTCTTGCAGTCATTTTTACAGGACGACCACGCTTAGGGAGAGTAGCAACAGTGCTAAACTTTCTCCATTTGTAGACAGTCTGTCTTACTGTGGACACATGAACATCAAGGCTTTTGGAGATACTTTTGTAACCCTTTCCAGCTTCTTGCAAGTCAACAATTCTTGATGGTAGGTCTTCTGAGAGCTCTTTTCTGTGAGGCATGGTTCACATCAGACAGTGCTTCTTGAAACCAGTAAACCCCAAACAGGTGTGTGTTTTTTAAGGGCAAGACAGCTGTCAGCAACACATCCAATATCATCACACTGTTTTTAGTCAAGGTTGGCTCACTCCTGGCTCCAATTAGCTCTGGGATAAGTCATTAACCTAGGGTACTCACATACTTTTTCCTCTCTGCACTGTGAATGTTTACATGTTATGTGCAATTAAACCATGGCAACATCTAATGTTTGTGTAGTATTATGGTCAGCAGACTGTGTTCTTCTATTGTTGTGACTTAGATGACGTTCAGAGCACATTTTATGCCCAATTCATGCAAAACTCCACGTAATACCAAGGGGTTCACATACTTTTTCTTGCAACTGTATATGACAATGCCCATTGAAGTTATAGGGGATATTTGCATTCCCTGTGATAGCATTAAAAGTAATAAAAAAAAATGAAAGGTACAATGTAAAAATAATAAAAAAATAAAAATAACTTAAAAAAAAATAAAAACTCGCCCCTCCCATGCGCGCACACCTGTGTGCACAAGCCTTGACCCTGTGCTGGTATGTAAACAGCGGTTGCACCATGCATGTGAGGTATCACCGTGAACGTCAGATCCAGGGCAGTAATTCTAACACTAGACCTCCTCTGTAAATCTAAAATGGTGGCTTGAAAAGGCTTTTAAAGCATTGCCTATGGATATTAACAATTGAGTACTGTCCGTGATACTTTTTTTTATTTGCGCTAACATACAATTTTGAGGACAAGCTTTCGGGGAATGTCCCCTTCTTCAAGGTCTAAGCAGTACTACTCACAAAGTTTTAGCAAAATGTTAGAAGAGATGAAAAAAAAAAAAGAGGCTAGAGATAAGATACAGCCAAAGCGAGGGGGGGAGGGGGGGATACTACACTCACACAGAGGGGATCAAGCTACAGCTAATAGTCATAAAACTGTTGGATAATGAGTGAGGAATCCCAGGTCCAAATTCAGGCCGTTATCTCTTGTGTCAAGTAGAATTATCATTCTTAGTTCAAAGGTTTTTCTTTCCTGAATGGATTTGAAATTTCCCTTAAGTACTAAAACATTGAGGTCTCCTATTGTGTGGCCTGGTTGTGCGACATGGTGTCCCAGAGGTGTGCAGATATTAAGATATTAAAAATGTTTGCAGTTTGTCACCATTGCACGAGGAATGTGCACTTTTAAAGCATGTCATGTTTGGTATCTATTTACTCGGCATACCATCATCTTTTATATTTTGCCAAATAATTGGCCAATATATTGTGTTTTGTGCATTAAAAGTAAAAAAAGTGTATTTGTTTTTTAAATTTGCTTAGAAAAATCGCTGTGCGAGTACTATGTCTCGTAAAAATTTGTAGTACTCACCATTGTATTCACTAGGGTGTCTGCTTTAAAAAATATATAATGTTTGGGGTTTAACTTAATTTCCTAGCAAAAAAGTCAGATTTTTTCATGTGAACAAAAAGTGTCAGAAAAGGCTTGGTCTTCAGGTGGTTAGAAGAGTGAGTGATGTGTGGCATAAACTTCTAATGCTGGGCATAAAACACCCCCACCCCCCAAAATGACCCCTTTTTGGAAAGTGGACACCTCAAACTGTTTGCTGATAGGCATGTTGAATCAATAGAAGAATTTATTTTTTTACCACAAGTTTTTGGAAAATGACAACATTTTTTTTTTTTTACACAAAATTGTCACTTAAATGATTTACTGCTCACACATGCCATGGATATATGTGGAATTACTCCCCAAAATACATTCTGCTACTTCTCCCGAGTATGGGGGGTACCACATGTGAGAGACGTTTTGGCAGTCTAGCCAAGTACAGAACCCCAAAATCCAATAAGCACCTTCAGGCTTTTAAAGGGCTTTATTTCCTCATTACACTTCCTGACTACCTATCACAGTTTCGGAGGTCCTGAAATGCCAGGATAGCACCAAACCCCCCAAATGACCCCTTTTTTTGAAAAGTAGACACCCCAAGTAATTTGATAAGAAGCATGGTGAGTATTTTGCAGATCTCGTTTGTTGCCACAAGTTTTTGGAAAATGAAGAAAAAAAACAAAAACATATTTTTTCTATTCTTTTTTATATTTCAAAACCTTGTGAGAAAAAATGAGACCTTCAAAATACTCACCATGCCTCTTTTTAAATTCCCTGGGGTGTCTACTTTCCAGAAAGGGGTCATTTGGGGGGGTTTGGTGCTATCCTGGCATTTCAGGGCCTCCGAAATTGTGATAGGCAGTGAGGAAGTGAAATGAGGAAGTTACGCACCTTCAGGCTTTCAAAGTGGTCATTGGATTTCAGGCCCCTGTATGTGGCTAGGCTCCCAAAAGGTCTCACACATGTGGTATCCCCATACTCAAGAGAAGTAGCAGAATGTATTTTGGGGTGTAATTCCACATACAGTGAGGAACAGAAGTATTTGTACACCTTGCGATTTTGCAAGTTCCCCCACTTAGAAATCATGGAGGGGTCTGACATTCACATTGTAGGGCATTCCCACTCTGAGAGACAGAATTCAGGAAATCACATTGTATGATTTGTAAAGAATGTATTTGTCTCGCACTGCTGAACAGAAGTATTTGAACCCCTGAGAAGATCCGTGTTAATATTTGGTACAGAAGCCTTTGTTTGCAATTACAGAGGTCAGACGTTTCCTGTAGTCCTTGACCAGGTTTGCATTGCACCAGGGATTTTGGCCCCCTCCTCCACACCGATCTCCTCTAGATCTGTCAGGCTTCGGGGCTGTCACTGAGCAACACGGAGTTTCAGCTCCCTCCAAAGATGTTCTATTGGATTTAGGTCTGGAGACTGGCTAGGCCACTCCAGAACCTTGATATGCTTCTTACAGAGCCACTCCTTGGTTCTCCTGGCTGTGTGCTTCGGGTCGTTGTCATGTTGGAAGACCCAGCCATGACCCATCTTCAATGCTCTGACTGAGGGAAGGAGGTTGTTGCTGAAAATCTCACAAAAAATGGCCCCATTCATCCTCTCCTTAATACAGTGCAGTCGTCCTGTCCCCTTCACAGAAAAGCACCCCCAAAGCATGATGTTACCACCCCCATGCTTCACAGTAGGGATGGTGTTCTTAGGATGCAACTCATCCTTCTTTTTCCTCCAAACACGATGAGTGAAGTTTAGACCAAAAAGTTCTACTTTGGTCTCATCTGACCACATGACTTTCCCCCATGCCTCCTCTGGATCATCCAGATGGTCATTGGTAAACTTCAGACGGGCCTGGACATGTGATGACTGGAGCAGGGGAACCTTCCGTGCAATGCATGATTTGAAACCATGACGGCGTAGTGTTCTACCGACAGGGACCTTTGACACTGTGGTCCCAGCTCTCTTCATGTCATTGACCAGCTCCTCCCTTGTAGTTCTGGGCTGATTCCTCACCTTTCCTATCATCAGTGATACCCCACGAGGTGACATCTTGCATGAAGCCCCAGTCCGAGGGAGACTGACAGTCGTCTTTAGCCTCTTCCATTTTCTAACAATTGCTCCAACAGTTGATCTATTTTCACCAAACTGCTTGGCAATTGCCCCGTAGCCCTTTCCAGCCTTGTGGAGGTCCACAATTTTGTCTCTGGTGTCTCTTTGACAGCTCTTTGGTCTTGCCCATGGTAGTAGTTTGCATCTGACTGACTGTGGGGTGGACAGGTGTCTTTAAAGAGCTCAGACAGGTGCTACTAAGTTAGATTCATGAGTGGAGTAGAGGTGGACTTTTTAAAGGCGCAGTAACAGGTCTTTGAGAGCCAGAATTCTTGCTGTTTCTTAGATGTTCAAATACTTCTGTCCAGCAGTTCAAGACAAATAAATTCTTTACAAATCATACAATGGGATTTCCTGAATTTTTTTTTTAATTCTGTCTCTCAGAGTGGGAACGCACCTACAATGTGAATTTCAGACCCTCCATGATTTCTAAGTGGGAGAACTTTCAAAATCGAAGGGTGTTCAAATACTTCTGTTCCTCACTGTATACCTATGGCTTGTGTGAGAAATAAATCATTTTGTGTAAAAAAAAAAAATGTTTTTGTGATTTTCCAGAAACTTGTGGAAAAAAAATATCTTCCATGCACTCAATATGCCTCTCAGCAGATAGCTTATGGTGCCTACTTTCCTACTGTCCTGGTATTTGGGGGTGTCTGTACTGTCCTGGTATTTGGGGGTGTCTGTACTGTCCTGGTATTTGGGGGTGTTTGTACTGTCCTGGTATTTGGGGGTGTTTGTACTGTCCTGGTATTTGGGGGTGTCTGTACTATCCTGGTATTTGGGGGTATTTGTACTGTCCTGGTATTTGGGGGTGTTTGTACTGTCCTGGTATTTGGAGGTGTTTGTACTGTCCTGGTATTTGGAGGTGTTTGTACTGTCCTGGTATTTGGGGGTGTTTGTACTGTCCTGGTATTTGGGGGTGTTTGTACTGTCCTGGTATTTGGGGGTGTTTGTACTGTCCTGGTATTTGAGGGTGTTTGTACTGTCCTGGTATTTGGGGGTGTTTGTACTATCCTGGTATTTGGAGGTGTTTGTACTGTCCTGGTATTTGGGGGTGTTTGTACTGTCCTGGTATTTGGGGGTGTTTGTACTGTCCTGATATTTGAGCACCTCAAGAAATGTGATGGGCAGTCAGAAAGTAAAAGCTGTGTAAATTCCATTATCTCTCCCATAGTTTGTAGACGCTATAACTTTCACACAAAGCAATAAATATACACGTATTGGGATTTTTTTAACCAAAAATATGGAGCAGAATACATTTTGGCCTAAATTAATGACAGAATTTAAGTTTTTATTGGATATTTTTTATGACCGAAATGCGAAAATATAGTTTTTTTCAAAAAATTTTTTTTTCTTCAAAACTTTTTCTGTTTATAGCGCCAAAAATAAAAAATGCACAGGTGATCAAATGCCACCAAAAGAAAGCTCTATTTGTGTGAAAAAAAGGACATAAATTACATTTATGTACCATATTGCATGACCGTGCAATTGTCCATTAAACTAGCACAGCGCTGTATAGCAAAAAAATGACGTAAATTGCAGTATCTATACCATAGTTTGTAGACGCTATAACTGTCACACAAAGCATCACAATTTTTGGTCTTTTTTTGTTTATAGCATGAAAAATAAAAAGTGCACAGGTGATCAAATACCACCGAAAGAAAGCTCTATTTGTGTGAAAAAAAGGACGTAAAATTGTGGGAGTCGTTTCTGGAGGGTATTGAGTACAGAGTTCTCTGGGAGGACACGCCCAGTCACTTTCAGCTTGTTTGACTCTTTTACCATATCAGCAAAGAGTTCACCCCACCCGGTGAGTGCGGATAGAGCATTAATCACGGATGATGTGAGCACATTTTTTGAAGAATTTTGGAGCACGGTTTCTTTTGCGATTGAGCACAATTCATATATTTTTGAAAAAAAAAAATTTTTTGTGGCCTTTATATTTATTTATTACTAAAGACTGGGCCCCTTTCTGAACGTGCTATAAAAGGCCTTAATGGCAGCTTCCACTTCCATACCACCTTTCACTATAACTTGGTGAAGAATTTTGCCTAGTCACCTGACATAGTCTGACAGCTTCTCATTCTCTTGTTGTCAAGTATGCTTGGAGAGAGAGATCAACTTTTTGACTCACATAGATTTCTAGAAGAGCCTCCAGGCATTCAGGTGCAGAGCATCTTATCATTCTTTAGATTCTAGATTGTGTCTGAATCTGGACCCCGTAGGCTCTTGATCACTCTCTGACTCTTGACATTGTCAGCCACTTCCCACTCCTCGATGGCTTGAATTGAAGACCTTCTAATAGCTTCCCAAACTCAGCCACAAGAAAAGCTGAGAGACCTTTAATGGTCATGGCAGGAATGGAGATGGCTACTTTTGGGTCAGATTTGGTCTTGGTCTGCCTAATTGGATTAACTGGACTTCAATTGAATCAGCCAGTTGGAGACTTCCCTCTTGCAGCACAGCAGGAATCCCTTTCTTCCATTCTGTCAGGACACAGGTGTGAAGAGTGTATGGATTTTTCTTCACAGTTAAGGATGAATACTTGTTGGCCAGGGACCAACGCTACTGGTGTCTGTCACACCTGTTCTGCAGACCATGTGCCCCCAGGTACACTATACCAATCACCACACAGTTCCAGTTACCCATTTTTTCTTGGGACCACTTACCAGCTGCTGTGGGATCCATGGTTATCTTCTTCTGGCTCATTAAATGACTTACTGGCACATACAGCAGAGGAATCCTGGACCAGCCCCCACATGTAGTGCCTCACCCTCAGGAGCCAATGGTTGATTTTGGTGCTCTGCTCTTGTTTAGCCCTATGTGAGGCCTCAGTCCCACTGACACCACCAGTTTATCTTTCTGTGAACCTTAACAAGCACACAAGAATTACACTTACAACTCTATGAAAGAATAATAGAATGTATTGAAAAGTTAAAGTCAACCAGCATAAACATAATAATGAGCACACAATTAGATTCACAGGGTCCCTTGCAGAGATTTTAAATTCCAGCATATACTGTGATCCCCAACGGCATAAACTGTAGCTGTCACGTACCTGATGGGAGGCTGAATTGACGAGGTCGGCCTCACTTGTATCACTAGCCCTGACCCCATTGAAGTTGGAATAGAGGGCGTCTAGGGTCCAGGGGGACAAGAGTGCCAGAGGTTTGCTTGCGGCTCTTGCAGATGATGACCTTGATAGGCAGGATATCCTCTGATTTGGGTACTGTGGTGATAGACCAGGCAGGTACAGTGGGTTGCCAGATGCACAGCAGAGCCAGGTATGCAGCCAGGACACAGGACTGGAGCGGAGTCGTAGGATAGCCAGGGTCATAACAGTCGGGCAGCGCGGTACAGAATCAGGAGGAAAAGCAAAAGTCAGGATCAGAGCCGAAGTCAGGAACCGGGGGGCAGGAGAGTACTCAGAGTCGGGTCAGGAACAAGCCGGGTCAGCACCAAAGGAAACACAAAGGAACAAGCAGGACACAGGGGGAGCTGAAGACCAGTCAGCACTGAATATGGGAAGAGGCACACCTTAAATAGCCTGGCTGGCGCCAATCTTCACCGTGTGTGTGCATGTGTGCGTGCATGTGCGCGATCGCTCATTCCTGCGTGCCTGCGCACAACCGGCAATTCTTCTGCAGGATCTCTTTTGCGCATGCGCGTTCCCGATTGTGATCCTTCTTGCTGGAAATCCCTTACAATAGCTCTCTATATGAGATGATTTGCCCAAAGTGACCACAAAAGTAATAACAGAGATCAGGCTATGCCACTTGAGAGCTCTCAGACAAGGGGACTAGGGTTAGTCCTGAGGAGAAGAATTTATAGTTAAACACAAGTCTGCCTTCAGGATAAAGTTGTCTAACTATAGTCCTTAAAGTGAAACTTCTACCGGCTAGGTTGGGGCCCTTGAAGACATTGGGAGAAGGACATGTCAACTTCTTGCAAGTGGACACCATCAAAGGCTCAGCCTAACTGTAGGTCTGTGACCCACTCACCACTCTCTCTGTCTGGAATCCTCCTGTATCGGTTGGCTGAATGTTGGGGGGGGGCCCTCCTTTATTTGCTGACTCTTACTTGTGGCAGGAAAGATGACAACACTCTGGCAGTTCCCCTTTGTGATTCTTTAAGTGGGTCTGAATAGCAGCAGCCTGGTTCACAGACTGGTGATCCAGAAAGGGTACCGGAACAGTTGATGCAACAAAGCCTAGCTTACTCGAGCTTGCTGGGTCAGGGTACATCAGTGGTCAGCATACTGCAGATCAGCAGCTCTTACCACTCCCAGCGAGACACACCACAGTCTTTTTTCAGCCACTGGTTGGTGTTCTCCACAACTACCTTACTCTTTCATGGGATTTTCTATTCTTAAAACGTCTCCGGATCCCAGGCATCACTGGATACTGTAGTCAATGATTCTAATCCCCCTCCAAACTACATCTCCCAGAATGCCGCAGCCCAAAGACAATCACAAGCTAAAAAGCACACCTGCTGCCATCTCATGGATGAAAGGGAGTCCTGCAGCGCCAGTAACATTACTTTCTGTTACATCCCCATACATTTAACACATCCCCTTTTAGTCGCACTGTCATTTGCAATTGAGGGAGGAGTCAGGAAATATTTCCCCAGTATAGTTGGTACCAGTTACCATTTAGAGAAAATGTTTTGCTTCCACCAGGGACTGTTTTAAGACATTCTAGCTCTCCACTTGGACCCGTCCTCTTGTTCCACAATGGTATTAAACTCCTGCTCTGATGCTAAAAGCTTGTGATAGCCAATTGGGAGAATTAACTTTCTGGGTATAAGATGCAAAAATGGTTCCCCCAGAGCCCAGGTAACACACTAGTTTTCAAAAGCTGTCATAGCACATAGACCTGTGGCCTTTCAATAAACCATTTACTGTAGATAGTGTGAGATTTGTTACCAGTGAAACAATTCTGCCTGAGCCATGTCTAATTTCTCTCTCCTCTCTCCTCATCCCCTTAATAAAATGATGTACCCTATGCAGGCACTTGTTTAACCACCACACAGAGGTACGTTGTATCGTCAAGACCCTTGTTCCAGCAGGGCAGCGTCTGTGCCCAGGGCAGCCACCCCTTCTTCCTACCCCTTGTAACGGCCCTGTCTGCTGTCGCTTGCTATGGGGGCACTTGTGTGGGCCTGCTCCCAAGCTAGCTCTGTGTGTCAATAGACATCAATGGCCTGTGATTGACAGCAGCGGGAGCCAATGGTAAGTATAAGGAGGGGGCTGGGGGGCTGCATACAGAAAGGTTTTTACCTTGATGTATAGAATGCCTTAAAGTAAGAAACCTTCACCCTTTAGAACCACTTTCACCATACAATGATCTGCTGGAAGCTCTGTCTGTAACACCACGGGTCCCTATGAAGTGTCTCTGCCAGGTTTTATGGATGGAATGTAGCAGAGATACGGAGTCACATGTGTGCCATGCTCCATCACATGTACCGTAGGTGTCCCCTTTCCAAGTCCTATTTGAAATTTTCCCTTTATTTCCTTTGTGAGAATGATGATTGGGAAATAAAGAGAAAGGTAATCACTCCTACAGGGACATGGACAGCAGTGAAAACCCATTTTTTCATACAGTATAGACCAGGGTTTCTCAACCAGGGTTCCATGGAACCACAGGTTTCCCTCAAAGGCTGAGCAATGAGCAATTGCTGCCTATCAGATAAGTTCCCACTGACACCGCTGATCTTTAGCTACCTGTAAGGGGGGGAAATTCTTCCCAATGACCTCAGGTGTGAGGAGCATTCTTCCCACTGACCATCACACTAATGTATCATGAGTTGTAGATAGTCATTTTTAGCCGGGGTTCCCTGAGACCGGAAAGTTACTTCAAGAGTTCTTCTATGTTGAAAAGGTTGAGAAAGGCTGGTGTAGACAATCGTGAAATGTTTTAGTGCTTTGCCCCTGTTGGGGAGTTTTCTGAATATCGTGTTCCGATAAGCATTGCTAATGAAATGGAGAGTAAAGGTAATTTGGTGAGAACATTTTGAAACAGCTAGAAAGACTGCAGAAAGGATCTACCAATCCTGTACAACGGAGTGCTAAGGGGTTCAATAATTCTGTACCAATACAGATCCTAATCAGCATGTCCCTCAAACTCATTAAACACCATAGCTCATTCTACTGACCAATTTCTGTTGTGGATTTTCCCTAGAAGAGTGGTTCTTGTGTCCAAACACCCAACAAATCAAATCATATATGACTCATTCACCCCTATTGGACATCCCCACCCTGGGATGTAAGATATTTTACTAGAAAAAATATATATATTTCTAGGGAAATATATTTTATAATTGAATAATTGTAATTCTGAACTACTGAAGGTGTACTGAGTAAGAAATATAAGAATAAACCAACTTTGTTAGATCAGCTACACTGCTGGATATAGATTTCATATTTTCAGATTGATCTTACTATTACCATTCTTTGTTCTGCAGAGTAAATCGGTCTCAGTCGATGTTTCTATTCTTCCATTCTTTGTTCTGTAGTGTAAATCGGTCTCAGTCGATGTTTCTATTCTTCCATTCTTTGTTCTGTAGTGTAAATCGGTCTCAGTCGATGTTTCTATTCTTCCATTCTTTGTTCTGTAGTGTAAATCGGTCTCAGTCGATGTTTCTATTCTTCGGTTCTTTGTTCTGTAGTGTAAATCGGTCTCAGTCGATGTTTCTATTCTTCTGTTCTTTGTTCTGTAGTGTAAATCGGTCTCAGTCGATGTTTCTATTCTTCCGTTCTTTGTTCTGTAGTGTAAATCGGTCTCAGTCGATGTTTCTATTCTTCCCTTCTTTGTTCTGTAGTGTAAATCGGTCTCAGTCGATGTGTATAAAGTTCTGGTGATTGTGTCTCCTCCTGGGCAGATCTGCCGGTGACTGAGAGGATCTGCTGTGTGCCATGAGATGGTCTCTGCTCTTCTGTGTCTGTTACCTGCTCATCCTCATCCTTCACATCACATTCTATGGAGAAGTATTGACCTGGAGATCAGCACCTCGTTGTAGACTTAACATGCAAAAGCCATTGTTTGAGTATGAATATTACCAGAAGGGAGACGTGATTATCGGAGGACTGATTTCTGCTCACTTTACTAGTCAATTTCCGCCAACTTCATATAAATGCAGTTTGTCTAATTTATTGATATGCTTCTCTTATTGTTACCTGTAAGTCTCTTTTCATCATCTTTGCTCTGTCTGTATGACTCAACAAAGAGAAAATATAATGCTTTGTCTTCATTTTCACTGTAATATTTTATGAAAATGTACAAATGTTTCTAATGATGTTTTATACATTTTCTGATTACTTGATTCCAGTCTGTGTTTCACCAAAAATAAATGTGATAACTATGGCTTGCATAATACTTTGTCTTCAGGCCGTGCTGGGATTTCTGATAGATAGTCATGTCATGTGCCTATTGATGGCTCCTGCAGAATGAAAATCTTGATGTCTCTCTTTCTGCCAGGAGGGAGGGAGGTGTGCTGTCATTTAATAGCTTATTTGTATAGTCTCCTACTATTCAGGGATGGTCACAGTCAACAGTACAACAAATGGCCGCTGCCCCAGTCTATAACTGGCCTTCACAGCAAGGAGCACATGGAAGGGTGACGCATGTCAAACAACAAAACAGAACAATTCCCGGCTCTAACTTGCCAGCCAGCCTGCAAACAAACCAAATTAACCTGTCTAGCAGTATGCATTAGAAACAGGGGTTTAGTTAGCACACATTTGTAAATACATGCATAAGCTACAGAGCCACGTCATGGAGCCCCAGTATTCTGTAGTTCCTAACTCTCCAATTTTAAGAGCCCCCATAGTAGAGGCACATGTATTTAATGGATAGACCAAGGTCAGGTGTACTGGGGTGCCATGGTGAGGCTCTGTAGCTTACTGTTTGTACTGTTGAATTGTTGGTCGATGGGGCGCACTGGACACCTTGGCTGCCATTGTGCTACATGCTGGGTGTCCAGTGCGCTCCTGTACCTTTAAGGGGGGGTGGGCTCCCTCAAGTCCATCTACCCTTGGTCTATCCATTAAATACATGTGCCTCTACTATGGGGGCTCTTAAAATTTTAGAGTTAGGAACTACAGAATACTGGGGTGCCATGATGTGGCTCTGTAGTTTACTCATGTGTTTGCAAATGTGTGCTAACAACCCATTTCTAACACATACTGCTAGACAGGTTAATTCGGTTTGTTTGCAGGCTGGCTGGCAAGTTAGAGCCGGGAATTTGTCTTTTTTGTTGTTTGACATGGTCACAGTCACGCCTATTCACAACACAGCAGTAAGTCAGCCTGGTGAAAACTTAGGGGTATACGTATAAAGCAATGAATATGACATTCAACAAATATTCACTGCAGGTGATTCTCCCTGCTAAATTTGCTTTAAATGACAGTGATTGATTCACCAGCGGTGAAAGATTGGCAAAGTCACATTTACTGCTTTTTAAGTATGGCTTCTTGTTCCTCATGCTCACTATTTGCTTTCACTATGGATGAGCAAATCTAGGTTCAGACTGGTCAGCCCCCTGTTCAGCTGGAGCCAAGCATCATACACAGACGTGGTATTTCTATTGCTTCTATATGGCCGCTTCTCTCTGTTAATGGTCACTAAGGAAGCAGTGGGTGCTGGCTCCTGCCACCTTCCTAGGAACCGTTGGCCCTGTCCTCATCAACATGGTGACAAGATACTTTGCCAGGGGTGGTATGGTTCTGGCCCACTCTCTTTTGTATGGTTCAGGAGGGCTCCCACCACCTTTCCTGGCCAACCAGGCTGCATGCTTTGATTAAGGGTCTGAAATGGATTTTTAGGGGAAAACCCAAGCGTTTTTTTAGGTGTGAGGTCCCCCCTAAAATCCACACCAAACTCAAACACTGTGTAGGGTGCGCTACAAATAAAAAAAAAAGGTTAACTTGCAGGTTGATGACGTTTCGATACTGACTTCTTTTTTTAAGACATTTCCAATGGTCTCCAAAATATATAGCATGCCTTTGTATGGGTTTTGTGCTTTTTTTTTGTTTAAGAAGCTGAAAATGAAATGTAAATTGCCAGCAATTCTAAAGGATAAGTTCAACTTTTAGTAAAAAATAATAAATGCACATTTTTTGCAGGTAAAAAAAATGTGCATTTATAATTGTTGTCTGCAGGGGCTTGGAAAGCAGTACACCATGGTGGTGCAGGTCTCATGCAGATCTGTCAGTATTATTTGCTTCCCCGTACAGGGTGTATGGGATGTACAGGGTGTACGGGGTGTACGAGATGTACGGGGTGTGAGGGATGTACAGGGTGTATGGGGATGTACGGGGTGTACATGATGTATAGGATGTATGGGATATACGGGGTGTACGGGATGTATGGGGTGTGTCACAATGTGCCTTCACCCTTCCCCCTCCTCTCCCCTTGCCGTGTCCTCATCCTGCACACAGCCTCTGAAGCCAGGCTGTGCAGGATGGGGGGAAGGGACCCCTGTGGCAAGGATCACAGCTCATCCAGCAATCTAGGCGGAGGAGCTTTGACCCCCGCCAGGAGACCCCAGCGGCAGATAGCCGAGATGTCTCTGCATGCCCCTGGTGGACGCAGCGTGGGCACAGGGGCTTCCCATGCTCTGCGCCCCCCAGTGACAAAGGCTGCGCTCACAAGAAGCGCAGCCCGAGAAAAGGGGGTGTGCCTCATTGCCCTGGCAATGCAGCGCTGGGCCGGCTGTTGCAGGGGCAACCTGGAAGCATCCTGGGAGCTTTAAAAGGCCGGCACAGGAGCTGGCCGGTCTCTTCCTCTCGCTGCTGTCCCTGGGGCCACCGCTGTCTTGGGAAGTCCGGGTGGGGACCGGGCCTCCGCAGCCATCCCCGCTGAGCACTCTGCAAGACCCCAAAGGTCAGGACTGTTACCTGCTGCCACTCTGCAATAGCCCAGGGTGGGGGTATCCGCTGCCATTCCCCTAATTCTTTGGGGCCCGGATTATCTACTATGCTGTGTGCTGAGGAGGTTTGCCCCCCTTTTTGTGTTCCTGTCGCCTGCTGTGAGCCAGCACCTACCTGCCGGTGCCGAGAGTGTCCGCAAGCCACCTACCTCCCTGGAAGCCACCTGCTGCTGAACGTCCGCAATTCACCTACCTCCCTGGAAGCCGCCTGCTGCTGAGCGTCTGCAAGTCGCCTACCCCCCCGGAAGCCGCCTGCTGCTGAGCATCTGCAAGACGCCTACCGTGAGTGTTCCTAGAAGCCATGAACTGTCCCTAGTGTGCGCACAGTCCACCCTTGTCATTAACTGTCCCTATTGTGCGCACAGGCCACCCTTGTCATGAACTGTCCCTAGCGTGCGCACAGACCACCCTTGTCATTAACTGTCCCTAGTGTGCGCACAGTCCACCCTTGTCATGAACTGTCCCTAGTGTGCGCACAGACCACCCTTGTCATTAACTGTCCCTATTGTGCGCACAGGCCACCCTTGTCATGAACTGTCCCTAGCGTGCGCACAGACCACCCTTGTCATTAACTGTCCCTAGTGTGCGCACAGACCACCCTTGTCAAGAACTGTCCCTATTGTGCGCACAGGCCACCCTTGTCATGAACTGTCCCTAGCGTGCGCACAGACCACCATTGTCAAAAACTGTCCCTATTGTGCGCTCAGACCACCCTTGTCATGAGCTGCCCCTATTGTGTGCTCAGACTTCCCTTGTTTGAACCGCATGGCATGGCATGCCCTGGGTATAGCTACCTGGACTGCCCCCTTTAGTGCGTGAGCCATAGCTACCTGCTGAGTCCCCGTGAGCCCGATGTCCCTAGAAATCAGGGTGGGTGCTGTGCTGAGGGCAGCCCCCCTAGTCAAGGTCCTGTTGAGCCCCCGTGAGTCTGTTGTCCCTAGAAAGCTGTGTGGGAGCTGCACTGTGGCCAGGCCCCACAGCCAAAGTCCCGTTGAGCCCCGTGAACCCGATGTCCCTGGAAAACTATGTGGGAGCTGCGCTGAGGCCTGGCCACACTGCCAAAGTCCCGTTGAGCCCCGTGAGCCCCATGTCCCTAGAAAGCTGGGTGGGAGCTGTACTGAGGTCAGACCCCCTAGTCAACGTCCTGCTGAGTCCCCGTGAGTCTGTTGTCCCTAGAAAGCTGTGTGGGAGCTGTGCTGAGGCCAGGCCCCACAGCCAAAGTCCTGTTGAGCCCCATGAGCCCAATGTCCCTAGAAAGCTGGGTGGGAGCAGCGCTGAGGTCAGACCCCCTAATCAAGGTCCTGCTGAGTCCCCGTGAGCATGTTGTCCCTAGTAAGCTGTGTGGGAGCTGTGTTGATATCAGACTCCACAGCCAAGGTCTTGCTGAGTCCCTGTGAGCCTGATGTCACCCCTACTAAGCTGTGTGGGAGCTGTGTTGAGACCAGACTCCACAGCCAAAGTCCCGTTGAGTCTCCGTGAGCCTGATGTCGTCCCTAGTAAGCTGTGTAGGATCTGTGTTGAGGCCAGACTCCACAGTCAAAGTCCCGTTGAGTACCCGTGAGCCAAATGTCGTCCCTAGTAAGCTGTGTGGGAGCTGTGTTGAGGCCAGCCTCCACAGCCAAGGTCCCGTTGAGTCCCGTGAGCCTGATGTTGTCCCTAGTAAGCTCTGTGGGAGCTGTGTTGAGACCAGACTCCACAGCCAAGGTCCCGTTGAGTCCCGTAAGCCTGATGTTGTCCTTAGAAAGCTGTGTTGGGGTTGTGCTGAGGTCAGACCCCATCGCCAAGGTCCTGTTGAGTCCCCCTGAGCCTGCTTACTGTGGGTGTCCCTACAGTCCGCATGTCACGGATTGCCATGAACTGTCCTGATTGAGTGTCTTTCATAGTTCAATAAAGCTTTGTGTGTTTACCATCTTCTTTGTGTGTTCTGTCCTACCTACGCTTCCGTCACAGGGTGTATGGGAATGTACGAGGTGTACACAGTGTATGGAGTGTACAGGATGTACGGGGATGTATGGGATGTACAGAGTGTATGGAGATGTAGGGGTGTACGGGGGTGTATGGATGTATGGGGATGTACGGGGATGTATGGAATGTACAGAGTGTATGGGGATGTACGGGGATGTATGGGAATGTACAGAGTGTATGGGGATGTACGGGATGTATGAGGTGTATGGGATGTATGAGATGTATGGGATGTACGAGGTATATGGGGATATATGAGGTGCATGGGATGTATGAGATGTATGGGATGTACGAGGTATATGGGGATGTACGGGGTGTATGGGGGTGTACAGGGATGTATGGGATGTACAGGATGTACGAGATGTATGAGGTGTATGGGATGTACAGGATGTATGGGGTGTACATAGTGTATGGAGTGTACAGGATGTACGAGGATGTATGGGATGTACAGAGTCTATTGGGGTGTACAGGATGTATGGGGATGTATGAGATGTATGGGATGTATGAGATGTATGAGGTATATGGGGATGTACAGGATGTACGAGGTGTACAGGGTGTACACAATGCATGGGGTGTATGGGATGTACGGGGATTTATGGGATGTATGGGGTGTGCGGGAATGTATGGGATGTACAAGGTGTACGGGGATGTACAAGGTGTACGGGATGTATGGGCTGTACGGGGGGGGAAGGATGTATGGGGTGTATGGGGGTGTATGAGATGTACAGATATGTACGAGGTGTATGGGATGTACAGGATGTACATGATGTATGGGATGTATAGTGTGTACGGGGATAAACGGGGATGTACCAGATGTATAGGATGTATGAGATGTACGAGGTGTACGGGGGTGTACAGGGTGTATGGGCTGTACGGGGTGTACAGGATGTACGGTGTGTATGGGGGTGTATGGGACGTACGGGGTGTACGAGGTGTATGGGATGTACAGGATGTACGGGATGTACAGGATGTATGGAGATGTATGGGATGTATGGGGATGTACAAAATGTACGGGGTGTATGGGGTGTGGGGATGTATGAGGTGTATGGGATGTATGTGGATGTATGAGGTGTATGGGATGTACGAGGTATATGGGGATGTACAGGGTGTATGGGGGTGTACAGGGATGTATAGGACATACTGGATGTACGAGGTATATGGGATGTACAGGATGTATGGGGATGTACGGGGATGTATGAGGTATATGAGATGTATGGGATGTACGGGGATTTATGGGATGTACAGGGTGTATGGGTGTATGGGATGTATGAGGTGTATGAGATGTATGGGGTGTACAGGGATGTATGGGATGTACGGGGATGTATGGGGTATATGGGGATGTACGAGGTGAACAGGGATGTACAGGATGTATGGGCTGTATGGGATGTATGAGGTGTACGAGATGTACAGGTTATATGGAGATGTATGGGATGTATGGGGTGTGGGGCATGTACAAGGTGTACAGGGATGTTAAAGGTGTATGGGCTGTATGGGCTGTATGTGGAGTACAGGATGTATGGGCTGTATGGGATGTATGAGGTGTACAAGGTGTATGGGATTATGACAGAAGCGTAAGCAGGACAGAACACACAGAGTAGATGGCAAACGCACAAAGCTTTATTGAGGCAAACAGATGACAGTCACCGAAAAGGGAAGTTCGCAGGGAGGGCGAATTTGCCAGTGCAGGGCAACATGCAAGGACCAACACACTTAAAGTCCAACACTGAGAGCCAAGGGAGAATTCTGTGTCCCTCAAGAAACAATTCTGTGTCTGTCCGTGAGTAACAATTCTGTGGCCCTAAGTAACGGTTCTGTGGCCCTCAGTAACAATTCTGTGTCCCTGATTAACGTTTATGTGGCCCTAAGTAACGGTTCTGTGGCCCTCAGTAACAATTCTGTGTCCCTGATTAACGTTTCTGTGGCACTAAGTAACGGTTCTGTGGCCCTCAGTAACAATTCTGTGTCCCTGAGTAACAATTCTGTGTCTGTCCGAGTAACAATTCTGTGGCCCTAAGTAACAGTTCTGTGGCCCTCAGTAACAATTCTGTGTCCCTGAGTAACAATTCTGTGGCCCTAAGTAACGGTTCTGTGGCCCTCAGTAACAATTCTGTGTCTGTGCGAGTAACAATTCTGTGGCCCTAAGTAACGGTTCTGTGGCCCTCAGTAACAATTCTGTGTCCCTGAGTAACAATTCTGTGTCTGTGCGAGTAACAATTCTGTGGCCCTAAGTAACAGTTCTGTGGCCCTCAGTAACAATTCTGTGTCCCTGAGTAACAATTCTGTGGCCCTAAGTAACGGTTCTGTGGCCCTCAGTAACAATTCTGTGTCCCTGTGTAACAATTCTGTGTCTGTGCGAGTAACAATTCTGTGGCCCTAAGTAACGGTTCTGTGGCCCTCAGTAACAATTCTGTATCCCTGTGTTACAATTCTGTGTCTGTGCGAGTAACAATTCTGTGGCCCTAAGTAACGGTTCTGTGGCCCTCAGTAACAGTTCTGTGTCCCTGAGTAACAATTCTGTGTCTGTGCGAGTAACAATTCTGTGGCCCTAAGTAACAGTTCTGTGGCCCTCAGTAACAGTTCTGTGTCCCTGAGTAACAATTCTGTGTCTGTGCGAGTAACAATTCTGTGGCCCTAAGTAACAGTTCTGTGGCCCTCAGTAACAATTCTGTGTCCCTGAGTAACAATTCTGTGGCCCTAAGTAACGGTTCTGTGGCCCTCAGTAACAATTCTGTGTCCCTGTGTAACAATTCTGTGTCTGTGCGAGTAACAATTCTGTGGCCCTAAGTAACAGTTCTGTGGCCCTCAGTAACAGTTCTGTGTCCCTGAGTAACAATTCTGTGTCTGTGCGAGTAACAATTCTGTGGCCCTAAGTAACAGTTCTGTGGCCCTCAGTAACAATTCTGTGTCCCTGAGTAACAATTCTGTGGCCCTAAGTAACGGTTCTGTGGCCCTCAGTAACAATTCTGTGTCCCTGTGTAACAATTCTGTGTCTGTGCGAGTAACAATTCTGTGGCCCTAAGTAACAGTTCTGTGGCCCTCAGTAACAGTTCTGTGTCCCTGAGTAACAATTCTGTGTCTGTGCGAGTAACAATTCTGTGGCCCTAAGTAACAGTTCTGTGGCCCTCAGTAACAATTCTGTGTCCCTGAGTAACAATTCTGTGGCCCTAAGTAACAGTTCTGTGGCCCTCAGTAACAATTCTGTGTCCCTGAGTAACAATTCTGTGTCTGAGCGAGTAACAATTCTGTGGCCCTAAGTAACAGTTCTGTGGCCCTCAGTAACAATTCTGTGTCTGTCCCTGAGTAACAATTCTGTGGCCCTAACTAAAGTTTCTGTGGCCCTAAGTAACAGTTCTGTTGCCCTCAGTAACAATTCTGTGTCTGTCCCTGAGTAACAATTCTGTGGCCCTAACTAAAGTTTCTGTGGCCCTAAGTAACAGTTCTGTGGCCCTCAGTAACAATTCTGTGTCTGTCCCTGAGTAACAATTCTGTGGCCCTAACTAAAGTTTCTGTGGCCCTAAGTAACAATTCTCTGGCACTCAGTAACAATTCTGTCTGTCCCTGAGTAACAATTCTGTGGCCCTAACAACGTTTCTGTGGCCCTAAGTAACAGTTCTGTGGCCCTCAGTAACAATTCTGTGTCTGTCCCTGAGTAACAATTCTGTGGCCCTAACTAAAGTTTCTGTGGCCCTAAGTAACAATTCTCTGGCACTCAGTAACAATTCTGTCTGTCCCTGAGTAAGAATTCTGTGTCCCTAACTAGCGTTTCTTTGTCCCTAAGTAACAATTCTGTGTCCCTGAGTAATGGTTCTCTGTCCCTAAGTATCGTTTCTCTGTCCCCAAGTATCGTTTCTGTGGCCCTAACTCTGTCCCTGTCCCTAGTACAGAGCGGTCTGCCTCTGTTCAATGACTGCAGGCAAATGAAGAATTCCAAAATGGCCGCTATTTATAGCTCGACCATTACACAGTGCTGGCTGGCTGGCTGCTGATTGGCTGATGCGATCACATGTCATTGAGGAATGCATTATGGGTCAGCGCGCCTTGTCTGCGCGCCTTCCCAGACATCCCCGCTCCGTCGCCGCACATGTCCGCCGCCATTTTCGGAAAAATTTCGATTCGCGTCCGAAGTAGGCTATTTTTCGGATTCGGCGCGAATCGAAATTTTTCCGATATTCGACTCGAATTCCACTTCGGCTACTTCGATTCGCTCATCTCTAGTTATTAACATTAAACCTTATGAGAAAATTTGAATCGGTTGGCGCCCAAACTCAGTTTGCGACCACGTTCATAGGGGTCAAAACGGATTAACCTGATTAACATTGGACCTTATGAGAAAATTTGATTCATTTCGTAACCAATTCAGTTCGCAGCTACAGTCATGGAACAAATTAAGTTTGTGAACCAAGGTATCACAATATATATATATATATATATATATATATATATATATATATACACACTGCTCAAAAATTTAAGGAATAGCAGAGTCTAGCATCAAGTCAATTAAACTCCTGGGATATTGATCTGGTCAGTTAAGTAGCTGTTGCCTATACTGATATGGACGGGGTAATGTGTTAGGAACATAAGTATGCCCCATTGTTTGATGGAAATTAAAATTATCAACCTACAGAGGATTGAATTCAAAGACACCCCGAAAATCAAAGTGCAAATATGAGGCAGCAGGCGAGTCCATTTTGCTGAAATTCCATTGCATCAACTCAGAATGGTCCTCAGTAGTCTGTGTGGCCCCCTTGTGCTTGTATGCATGCCTGACAACATCGGGGGAGGCTCCTAATGAGACCACGGATGGTGTCCTGGGGGATTTCCTCCCAGATCTGACCCAGGGCATCACTGAGCTCCTGGGCAGTCTGAGGTGCAACCTGGCAGCATCGGATGGACTTAAACATGACATCCCAGAGGGGTTCTATTGGATTTAGATCTGGTGAGTGTGGGGGCCATTCAATGGTATCAAATCCTTCATCTTTCAGGAACTGCCTGCATACTCTTCCCACATGTAGCCGGGCATTGTCATGCACAAGAAAAAATGAGTAGGGAAAAAAAATGTCAGTGGCCTCCACCTGTAAAACCATTCCTGTTTTGGGGGTCATCTCATTGTTGCCCGGAAAAAATGTCACCAGCACACCGCCTGCCTGATGAAGGGGTCCTGCGAGACTCCGAAACGTTGCCTTGCTGTAACTATGTGATGGTTTATTAAAACCTTTGGACCCATATTGGTGATCCTCGGTGTGCTGGTGACATTTTTTCCTTGCTGATTTTGTTCGGTTCCAGCCGACGGTCACTGCAGCACCCACTTATACACACAGCCATTGTTAACGCAGGAACGTGTGCGTTTGGATCATATACTTGCATCTCATTGTTGCCCATCTCGCCATCTAGTGCACCTGTTGTTACTTTCATGAACACCAAAGCAGCTGAAACTGACTAACAACCCCCTCTGCTACTTCACTGACCAGATCCATATCCCAGGAGTTTTATTGACTTGATGCTAGACTCTGATTAAAAAGTGTTCCTTTCATTTCTTGAGCAGTGTATGTGTGTATATATATTTTTTTTAAACAGTTTGTTATATCTTTCCATCATTGTACAACATATAAAGTCATTTTTGCCAATTTTCTTAAAAGGAAGCCTGCTGTAAATATTCAGCAACTTAAAATGCCAAAATGCAAAAGATAAAAACCAATTTATCGATATGGCCACCAGTCCCGGGACCTAAAGTGGCGGTGTGATGTCATTGCATAGCCCCATTATAGCGCGTTTCATGCAAGTGTATGTCTTCAGAGGGCTCACATGAAACGCATTAGGGTGGGGCTGCGCGCTGACGTCACGCTGCCACTTCCAGTCCCAGAACTGTCAACCATCTCAGTAAGTGCTCTTTACAGTTGTTTTTTTTTTTTTTTCATCTTTGCTGCATTTTGGCATCTGGATGCATTTTTAATGTACACTTTAAGTTCTTTAATAAATATCACACTTTATGAGATCCTTCAGCATGGCTCCATGTGGTGGGCACTTTCCTAACAGCCAATGTGATGCCTTTCAGTAGCGGATCACCAGGCACCGATGGAGTACTGAAGGAGCCGGATGATTGTATTTTGTCATTCAAGCGCTGTTTGCTGCTCAGTCTTGGCAGTATAGGAGATGATGACTACGGCACTAGCACTTTATCACAAGCGGTGGGGTGATTTGAATTAACTACCTGCCGACCGCAGATAGCCGAATGACGGCTGCACTGCGGCCGGCCAGTTCTGGGTGGACGTCATATGACGTCCCCCCAGAACGCGCTCTCCTGCGCGCCCCAGGGGGCGCGCACCCGGCGATCTCCGTGATCGCTGTGTCCTACGGACACAGCTGATCACGAGATGTAGTAAAAGGCCGATCATACCGGCCTTTTACCACATGATCAGCGGTGTCCAATGACACGCTGATCAGAGGGAAATGCAAGTGCTGGTTCTCGGCTGCACTTTCCTCACGCTGTCAGATCGTGAGGAAAGTACTACCAAGAACCGGCAGTTGTCAGAGCGGGGATCGGCACCGATCATCAGGGCACTGATGATCAGTGCCCTGATGATCGGTGCCCAGCAGTGAGACCCGCAGGTTCCGCCCAGCAGTGCGCCCACTAGCTCCGCCCACCCATGCCCAGAAGTGCACCCACCCGTGCCCAGCAGTGCCCCCACCTGTGCCCAGCAGTGCACCCACCTGTGCCACTCTTCAGTGCCACCTACCTGTGCCCAGACGTGCCACCTACCTGTGCCCAGAAGTGCCACCTACATGTGCCCAGCAGTGCCACCCACCTGTGCCCACCCACCTGTGCCCACCAGTGCCACCCACCTGTGCCCACCAGTGCCACCCACCTGTGCCCACCCACCAGTGCAGCCCAGCAGTGCTGCCAGTCAGTGCCACCAGTCAGTGCCCAGGGGTTGTGCCAGTCAGTGCCGCCAGTCAGTGCCCAGCAGTGATGCCAGTCAGTGCCGTCTATCAGTACCCATCATCAGTGTCACCTATCAGTGCCGCCTATCAGTGCTGCATATCAGTGCCGCCTATCCGTGACCCCTAATTAGTGCTGTCTATCAGTGCCGCCTATCCGTGCCACCTCATTAGTACTGCCTATCAGTGCCCTTTTTTTTCAAATTTTTTGCACTTTTTTTTTTATAGCGCAAAAAGTAAAGCGCCCAGTGGCGATTAAATACCACCAAAAGAAAGCTCTATTTGTGAGAAAAAAATTATCAAAATTTCATATGGGTACAATGTTGCATGACCGCGCAATTGTCAATCAAAGTGCGGCAGCGCTGAAAGCTGAAAATTGGCCTGGTAAGGAAGGGGGTATAAGTGCCTGGTAGGCAAGTGGTTAAGGTGGAAGCTTTTCCAGGCACCAGTGAACGCTATCCAATATCCTGCATTGGGATTGTATTTATTTATTATTATTATTATTATTTATTTTCACCATTATATTATTTTTTCTGCTTTATGCAGATATTGTTATATATAGTACATACAGTATTAGGTTTTTTTTCACATCTTGAATCCTATTTGACAGTCTCTGCACATATATTGTTCTAATAAATCAAATGTGAAGCATATTATATGGCTCATGCATGTATATTTGTGCTATACAATAGCCGGTGTTTGATAAACATTCATATATTTATTGTATTTTTTTTATATGACAGCGTAGTGTGCAAGATTGGTTCTGACCTATCATTTAGCTTAGTACAATTTACCACACAGATAACCCGTCACCTTCATTCATTTATTTATTTATTTAATAAATTCATCTTATGTAAAGTGTCGATCTGCATTTTGTACTGCAACTTATGAAAGCAAAATGTCCCAAACCATCAATAATCAGATGTTCAACACCAATAGTAAACTAGTGCTGCAATGCACCCATTAAACTTCACCGTGCAATTGTATCAATTATTTGCATAGTGCTAGTTATTAAAAGAAAAAAATGGATAATAATAATATTGTTGCTACTGTTATTTTATTTTTATTTTTTTTTAATTTAAATTAAATTAATGTATTATTTTCTTAATTTATTATTATCATTATTATTATTTTATTTTTTATATATTTGTATTTTATTACTGTTCACCTAAACTAGATGGGTGAATGAATAGTTAAAGTGAAGGAGACATAGTAAGACTTGTATGATGACAGTTTGTATTGGAAAGCAGATGGCGATCAGTAAATTCAGCGTCTGTTTCCTGGGGGAATCCGGCAGAAACTTTCATCCAATAAACTGTCAGGTTTGTTATTTGGCGACTCTGTTGTTGTATTGTGAATGGCGCGGTCCCACCACTGTAATCATGTGTGGGTCTTGTGGGGTCTCCAGAGCCCGCTCAGCTCAGGTGTCGGTAGTCCCGGGAGAACGGCACACAGAAGGTTTACAATCCCTCTAATAATGAAGAATGATGTCACCGGCTTTACTATTCTCTACAATCTGCTGCCATGTGTGAAATATTGTCATCATCTGGTCACCGGCCTCCAGAATAGGACCTATCAGGGGAACCCAACACAACAGGGAGATGAAAGATTTTACTGTATAAGACACAAGAAATACAAAAGTCTAAATGTGTCTCTAAACTTCCATCCAATAGAACAAACTCTGGCTGTTCACTGAAGAAGAAGTCTAATAATACTTTACTAAGGAACTGCTTTCCAGTACGAGCGATGCTGAGAAGTGAAAGTTATAACATTTAATAGTGTTGTTTGCTGTATATTCAGTATATATTGTATATAAAATTCATATGCAAGTATCTTAATAATGTAATTGATATTAGAATGTAAAATAGTAAGAACATGTATATTAAAATTAAAGATAAAATGTCCTGTTCAATGAAATATCAATAATAATAATAATGATTATAAGAAATACTATAAACAATGGACTTATGATTTGTAAAGAAAGAATATGTAACATTGTATATACAGATGTTTTTCAATGCATCATGCTGAGGTGCACACACCAGGTTGATGCATGTTGGGGTTCTTCTAATAAAGTGGGGTTCGTTAATTAAGTTGCACTTCCATTCTTGCTCATCTGGACATTTCTTCTCTCCATTCACAGGTCAACCTGCATTTACGTTACTGCTGCTTCATTGGTTCTCGTCCTACCTATCCCACCACACCTTCAGTGTCACTTACAATTCTCCTTCCTCCTCTCCTCTTCCTTTTTCCATTGGGGTCCCCCAAGGTTCTGTTCTTGGAACTCTCCTATTCTCAATCCATACCTCCTCCCTGGGTCACCTGATCGCCTCCCATGGCTTTCAATACCATTTCTATGCTGACGACACCCAAATCTATCTCTCTACCCCTCAGCTCACAACATCCATACGCATCACTAACTTACTGACCGACATATCAGTCTGGATGTCACACCACTTCCTCAAACTCAATCTATCCAAAACCGAGCTGCTAATATTTCCTCCCCCACGTGCCCCTTCCTCTGACTTCTCTGTCAAGTTCAATGGCAGAACCATCAACCCGTCTTTGCATTCCAGGGTGCTAGGTGTAATCCTGGACTCTGATCTCTCCTTTTGGCCTCACATCCAATCACTGTCCAAAGCTTGCCGCCTCAACCTCCACAACATCTCCAAAATATGCTGCTTCCTTACCAATGACACCACAAAGCTCCTAATTCACCCCCAGGTTATCTCTCGCCTTGAATACTGTACCTCCCTCCTCATTGGCTTACCTTTACATAGGCTTTCCCCCCTCCATGAGCCAGGCTCATCCATCTTACCAACCATTCAGTGTTTGCTCCCCTCTTTCTGCCAATTCCTCCACTGACTGCCACTCAACTCACCAACAAATTAAATTCAACCATCCACAACTCAGCCCCCAGCTACGTCACTAACCTAGTCTCAAAATCCCAACCAAACCTCTCTTCCCAAGACCTTTTTGCTTTCTAGTACCCTTGTCACCTCCTCCCATGCTTACCTACAGGACTTCTGACAAGCTTCTCCGATCCAATGGAATTCCCTACCTCAATGTGTCTATCTCCTACTCTGTCCACTTTTAGGCAATCCCTGAAAACGTTTCTCTTCAGAGAAGCCTATCCTGCCTCCACCATCAGTTCCCTCCCCCCCCACAGTTATTACCTGTTGTATTACTTGACCCTCCCCTTTTAGATTGTAAGCTCTAACGAGCCGGGACCTCTGATCCTACTTGTATTGATTTGTATTGTAACTGTAATGTCTGCCCTTATATTGTAAAGTGCTGCACAAACTGTTGGCGCTATATAAATCCTGTATAATAATAATAATCTACAGGACCAAATAATATACTGTATATGGATGGTTTGTTCATGAAATGCAACTACAGAGGGGGTCAACCCATCAATTGCGGTCTGTCGACCACAGGCAGGTGTCTGGTAGATCGCGAACAGGTCCCTCTCCCCCCCTTTCCTCCAGCCTCCTCCGCTGCTGCTGCTGTCATTCTCAGTGTTTGTATTCTTCTTTACAAACTCAAACATTCACTATATAAACTGAGAAATGTTTGAAGATTTTGCTTTCCTTTGAATGACTTCATGAATATTTGGTTGTAGTCGCACTGTTTCTGAGAACTGCTGTACATCTGTGTTGCATGGAGTCACCCAACTTCTGGCCCCTGTGATCAGGTATTCCAGCCCAGGATGATTGGACCACATTCCACAGTTCTTCTCTATTTCTTGGTTTTGCCTCAGAAACGGCATTTTTGATGTCACCCCACAAGTTTTCTATTGGATGAAGATCCGGGGATTGGGCTGGCCACTCCATAACGTCCATCTTGTTGGTCTGGAACCAAGATGTTGCACGTTTATTGGTGTGTTTGGAGTCATTGTCTTGTTGGAACACCCATTTCAAGGGCATTTCCTCTTCAGCATAAGGTAGCATGACCTCTTCAAGTATTCTGATGTATTCAAACTGATCCATGATCCCTGGTATGCGATAAATAGGCCCAACACCGTAGTATGAGAAACATCCCCATATCATGATGCTTGCACCACCATGCTTCACAGTGTACTGTGGCTTGAATTCAGTGTTTGGGGGTCGTCTGACAAACTGTCTCCGCCCACTAGACCCAAAAAGAACAATCTTACTTTCATCAGTCCACAAAATGTTGCGCCATTTCTCTTTAGGCCAGTCAATGTGCTCTTTGGCAGATTGTAACCTCTTCAGCACACGTCTTTTTTCCAATAGTGGGACTTTGCGGGGACTTCTTGCAGATAGCTTGGCTTCACATAGGCGTCTTCTAATTGTAACAGTCCTCACAGGGAACGTCACACCTTCTTTCATCTTCCTGGAGCTGATTGTTGGCTGAGTCCGCGCCATGTTGGCTATTCTTCTATCCATTCCAATGGTAGTTTTTCGCTTTCTTCCACGTCTTTCAGGTTTTGTTGCCATTTTAAAGCATTTGCCATCATTTTAGCTGAGCAGCCGATCATTTTCTGCACTTCCTTATATGTTTTCCCCTTTCCAATCAACTTTTTAATCAAGGTACGCTGTTCTTCTGAACAATATCTGGAACGACCCATTTTCCTCAGAATTTCAGAGAGAAATGCACTGTAACCAGCATGTACAACATTTACTGCCTTCCTTCCTTAAATAAGGGCAATAATTGCCACCTGTTTATCAAAGAATGAATGACCTCACTAATAGAACTCCACACTGCTATTATTTTGAACACGCCCCTTTCAATGAGTGATTCAATGACACAGAATCAGCAGCATGCATGTCATGACTGTTGGGTCTGTTGGATTTCTATGACTCTACTACACCTGCTAGGAAATTATTTGCCATGTAGAAATATCATTTCTACCAAAAACAGTGAATGATCCGGTTAGTGATGTCTGACTGCTATTATTTTGAACATAACTGTATATATATATATCACTTTTCTTAGAACAGAAACACTTTTTTGTTTATATTGCCTTGCAAAAATGATTTTTTTATGTAATCCAGAGACAAAAAAGTATCTGAACTTAAAGCCCAACTCCAGGATAAAAGTATTATAGTGGTACAAATACCGCTTGCATATGATGTTTGGCTCCTGCTGATTGGGGGCTGAATGGGCAAAAGTTCAGACATTAGGGTGATTGTCCAAACAGCCACAGTTGGGTCCAAATCTAAATTCGGACCAAAATGTTGGCTCATCCCTATTCTTCTCCCATAAGACCACATCAAAAATTAAAAAAGAAGGGAACTTCATAAACTGAGCACCAAATGTGTGCCCTGTATGTGTCCTCCACCTGAGGGTGTCCTATTAGTGGGACTGTATGTATCCTCCACCTGAGGGTGTCCTATCGGTGAGACTGTATGTATCCTCCACCTGAGGGTGTCCTATCGGTGGGACTGTATGTATCCTCCACCTGAGGGGGTCCTATTAGTGGGACTGTATGTATCCTCCAACAGAGGGGGTCCTATCGGTGGGACTGTATGTATCCTCCACCTGAGGGTGTCCTATCGGTGAGACTGTATGTATCCTCCACCTGAGGGTGTCCTATCGGTGAGACTGTATGTATCCTCCACCTGAGGGTGTCCTATCGGTGGGGCTGTATGTATCCTCCACCTGAGGGTGTCCTATTCGTGGGACTGTATGTATCCTCCACCTGAGGGTGTCCTATCGGTGAGACTGTATGTATCCTCCACCTAAGGGGGTCCTATCAGTGGGACTGTATGTATCCTCCACCTGAGGGTGTCCTATCGGTGGGGCTGTATGTATCCTCCACCTGAGGGTGTCCTATTCGTGGGACTGTATGTATCCTCCACCTGAGGGTGTCCTATCAGTGAGACTGTATGTATCCTCCACCTGAGGGTGACCTGTCAGTGAGACTGTATGTATCCTCCACCTGAGGGTGTCCTATCGGTGAGACTGTATGTATCCTCCACCTAAGGGGGTCCTATCAGTGGGACTGTATGTATCCTCCACCTGAGGGGGTCCTATCGGTGGGACTGTAGGATCATGGTGACCCATATCAATTAAATGAGCCAGAGGTGAATAATCACAATGCTGCAATAGCTCTGGGCAACCAAAACGCAACACAACTCATTCAAGATTACCGTATTTTTCACCGTATAAGACGCACTTTTTCTTCCCCAAAACTGGGGGGGAAATGTCAGTGCGTCTTATGGGGCAAATATGGAGCGGCCGGTCCGGTATTTCCACCGTGGCCGTGTCAGAATACCGGGCCGGCCGCTCAGCCCTGCAGCGGGACCTTACCTGTTCCTCTATCCAGCGGCGTGCTGTCTTCCCGGCTTCTGTAGTGTGGGCACTGGGCATGACAGCCGGGTGCCAAGTGTGCATGCGCAAGAAGCGGTGCTTTTTGTGAATGGTAAGGCGGTACCTGGGACACATGACAGATCCCAGAAGCCGCCGGACCAATCACAAAGCGCAAGTGCTTCTCGCTCATGCGCACTGGGCACCCGGCTGTCATGCCGAGCACCATTACAGAAGCCGGGAAGACAGCGCGCGGCTGGATCAAGGAACAGGTAAGATCAAACAAAAACTGCGGAGGTAAGAGCGGGTACCTGTCAAATTCAGGTACCCGCTCCCCACCTCCCCAAAGGTCAGCAGTCATCTGTACTGTCCGCAGTTTCTGGTCATCCCTGTGCTGTCCGCAGTCTCTGGTCATCCCTGTGCTGTCCGCAGTCTCTGGTCATCCCTGTGCTGTCCGCAGTCTCTGGTCATCCCTGTGCTGTCCGCAGTCTCTGGTCATCCCTGTGCTGTCCGCAGTCTCTGATCATCCCTGTGCTGTCCGCAGTCTCTGGTCATCCCTGTGCTGTCCGCAGTCTCTGGTCATCCCTGTGCTGTCCGCAGTCTCTGGTCATCCCTGTGCTGTCCGCAGTCTCTGGTCATCCCTGTGCTGTCCGCAGTCTCTGGTCATCCCTGTACTGTCTGCAGTCTCTGGTCATCCCTGTGCTGTCCGCAGTCTCTGGTCATCACCTGTACTGTGTCTGCAGTCCATTAGTTCAGAATTTTTTTTTTCTGTTTTCTGCCTCTAAAACCTAGGTGCGTCTTATGGTCAGGTGCGTCTTATACGGCGAAAAATACGGTAACAGGAAGCATAACAGGATCTCCGGGTGTAAAAAAGTAAAAATTCATGAAAATTACTAAATCAATGAGATATTGATTCATCTGCCAATTTATGCCCCAGAGACTCAGTTATATGGTCCTTTTGGTAGATTTCTTTGTATCTACCTTTTTTTTCTCTATCCCATAAGACCACCCCTGCCCTCCACCATCATGTAGCAGGTAATATTTCCAAGTCACTTGATCATGTGGTAAGCAGGAAGGTCCACCTGACCACAGACACATGGTCCAGCACAGGATAACTTATGGGGCCCCCGGGCAATAGGGGATGATGGGGCCCCTGTGTCCTTGCCCACACTCAAACCACACCCAAAAAAGCCTATGAAAGGTACCAAGGGCATCTCATGGGGCCCCCTACTGACTCCGAGCCCTCGGGCGGTGCCCGAGTACCCAAATGGTCAGTCCGCCCCTGGTCCAGCAAGTAATGGAAGAGTTGTTATATATTATTCATCACCCACTGGGTAACTCTGCTGGCAATGAATAGGATACAGCAAAAGGATGCAGGATGGCATCATATGGCTACAAACTATTCTAGCCATATTCAAAGGATCCTGTAAGTCAGGGTACCTACATATGAATAGTTGTACCACCAGGTTGAGGATGTGTGCAAGACAAGTCACGTGTGTGGCAGATAGCAGGTTGGTGCTGTTGTCATACATGACTTGTCCACCTCAGGGCCTGCCCCTGCCAAGTGTGGTTCCTGTTGCCTAGACATACCAGCTGTGGCACTGCATGGTGGCATTTTGCCTAAAGCCATTGCATAGTCTTTTGAACACTTTTGGGGGACTGGTGTTTCAGAGGGCAACTCACCTGATGCAATCTGCTTGTTCTATGGCCAACATATAGTGGCTTGTCCAAAGGATTAAAGGATAGGTTCACCTTTGGAACATGTTACATTTTCCACCCATTTGTAGGGTGTAAGCCACGCCCACCACCTCCCCCGACAGTATGGTGAGAAGTTTCCCTGTACTGTCTGTCAGATTTGAAAACAGTTTTAATCATTTAATATTTGTTTTAATAATCCTATTGTAAGAGATACTGGAAAACTGGAGTCCAGTATAGGCAAAAGGTGGTATTCACGTATTATATTTATCAGCAAGAGAATAAGTGAGATGGTAAAATTGCAGAAACAGTACCAGGGTTTGGCTCTCACTACTATTGAAGGCGAAGTTTCTGCCATTTGTGGGGTCTCTGGTGAAGATCTGGTCTATGTACTATAGACTCTGTTCCTCAGTCCTTTTAAAGGCTCACACCCTCTCCAATGTGAAGACAGCACAGAGAGTCCACTATTCAGTTCATCCATGGAAATCTGGTTCTTTCTGGCCTTCAGAAATGGTCTTTGTAACCCATCACAGACACCCCTCTCACCTAGGTGGCATTCCTTGTAGCCATCACCTCTGCCAGGCAAGTATCAATATTTTTTATTGCATTCCTTTCTTTTCTTCTGGCTTTTGATTCAGGAGGGGGGTATTTTTTTGTTTGCATTTCTTTTCTAGTATATTGTTTATTATTTTGTGTTGATGGGACCTCACTTAAAAGAGAAGTACAGCCAAGGCTAGTTTGTCTTCTTCTATGGATCGCACTAGTGCAGTTTGTTCAGCACTCCTATTACCTTTGTAGAGCCTTATAGTTAGGATTTGTTTGTGTGCTAGTCAGGGTCTTGCAAGATGCCTAGGATGCGCCAGCCTGAGAATGAGGCAGTGAGGTTACCTCAGGGCAGGTTGGCAGGCTCTACTGGTCAGGGCTTCTGGAGCCCTCCTACCCTTCTAGAAAATGATGGAAATTTCTAGAAGAGGGGTGGAGAAGGGGAGGAGGCTTGGAATTGCATGTTTGAGGGAATCTGGAAAATGCCAAGGCAGGAGACCTGGCTTGGTGATTAGGACAGCCCTTAAATGTGAAAGAGCCAGAACAACAGGGGAGTCGGGTGGAAGACAGAGTGAAGGAAGGTTCTGGAGTATGGAGCCTGGGAGGGGGCCCCAGCAGAGGGGGGCTACCTACAGGCTGAAGCTTGGCAAAAGAAGCTCTACTGTTGCACTGTCTGCTAGGAAATACAGCCAGCCTAAAATGTGAACTTACTGAGCTCCTATCAACTTCACCTAATATTAAAAATGATTTTAAATTGCCCAAAGCAAATTGTATTTATTAATATAGCAGGATACATTCATATACAATATAATTAAAGTGACCCTGACACTATGTATATCATATTACAATCAGGTTATAAAAGAACATGTATAATATTTAGCTTCCAGGAAGGTGGTGAGTGAAATCTTCCCTCTCTTGAAGAGTAATGGGTGGCTCTGGTATCTGACACTTTACGAAGTATTAGATACTTTGTCCCCCTCTGTTCACTGTGGTTCCTCCTCACGAATTGACTTAGTTGTTCTGTAGTGATGTAATGTCCAGTGGGAGGAACCACTACACCCAGCAGGGGACATGGTTTCCAACAAATCCAAAGTGTCTGATACCAACGGTGTGCAGAGCAAAAATTAAATGGACCATCCACCAGAGCAGTACAGTAAGTATTAAATGTTTTCTATACAATGTTCATTCTCATTACACTAGAAAATACTAAAATGAACAATAATAGAGATAATTCTATAACTACAGGTAACCCAGTGTTGCTCCTCACATATTAGCGGATAACTGTCTTTGTATTCAGGTCAGGTCTGAACAGAATTATGTAACATTTTGGGAAGAATATACAGCCAAGAAGTCCAGAACTTGAGGCCATTATAGCAAAAACCTCCACAGCCACCATGTATTTCCCTCTGGTGCTCAGATAGGCCGGGATCATGGCAATCCAGACACTGCAGAACACCAGCATGCTGAAGGTGATGTACTTGGCCTCATTAAAACTGTCCGGTAATGTCCTGCCTATAAAAGCTATAATGAAGCTCACAGCTGCCAGAAGCCCCATATATCCCAGGACTGAGTAGAAGCCGATAACTGAACCCTCATTACACTGAATGATGATCTTCCCCTGATAAGAGTGAGTGTCCTGATCCTGGAAGGGGGGAGAAATAGACAACCAAGTGACACAGATTATGACTTGGACCAGTGAGAAGACACAAATGATACAATTGGGCAGTTTGGTTCCCATCCATTTCCTCCAGGGACTCCCAGGTTTGGTGGCTTTAAAGGCAATACACACCATGATACTTTTGGCAAGTAGAGAAGAGACGGCAACTGAGAAGATGACACCAAAAGAGGTGACACGCAGCATGCAGGTTACATCTACTGGATGGCCGAGGAACAAGAAGACACAGAGGAAGCTCAGCATGATGGAGACCAGGAGAAGATAGCTCAGGTTCCGGTTATTGGCTTTAACAATGGGGGTGTCCTGGTAATGTATAAATATCCCCAATATTAAACCAGTCAGAAGACAACAGAGGATGGAGACAGCTGAAAATACTGCAACAATGGTGTCATCAGTGTAGGAGAGAAATTCCACCACTCTTGGAACACACCGATCCTTCTTCTCATTTGGCCATTCATCATCAGGACATTTCATGCAGTTTTCACTGTCTGCAGGAAGAACAATACAAACACAATGAGCATCGGAGTCAGAGCTTCTGAGGAAATGAACTGTCTTGTGTTGTCTCCCAGCTAGCAATGGGATCTCCATCAGTTAATTGTGGGAGAAAGATAGATAGATAGATAGATAGATAGATAGATAGATAGATAGATAGATAGATAATAGATAGATAGATAGATATCACACAGTTGAACTCCTATGTGTAGAGGCTGCACATTATGTACATTAGTATGTGCTTAAAAAAACACAAAAAGAAAAAAAAAAGATATGTAAAATAAATAGGCAAAAAGTGACAATGGGGAATTTCAATTTAATTGTCTGAAAACCCTGAAAATGAACATCTCTTTTTTCCTACCGTTTGGCCTGTTAAATATACCATTGTAAACATTTTGTTTTAATAATGAATGCAAATAAAAAAATAATACCTGTTGATTATGTCAGAAATTCAGAGCTGTCCTGTTATTATTATACAGGATTTATATAGAGCCAACAGATTGCACAGATCTTTACAATATAAAGGGAGACAATACAGTTACAATGCAATACAAACTAGAGTATTAAGAGGGCCCGGCACATAAGAGCTCACAATCTAATAGGGTCGGGCAAGTGGTACAAAGGGTTATAACTGTGGGGGTAGAGCTAATGGAAGTGATAAATGTGTGATTGGAGTCGTATAGTTACATAATTAGTCTGGCTGAAAAAAGACAAAAGTCCATCCAATTCAACCATCGAAAAAAATAAAAGAAAAAGTTATAATCCTACACCTACAGTTGATCCAGAGGAAGACAAAAAAAAAATCCAGCAAAGCACGATCCAATTTGCTCCTGCAGGGAAAAAATTCCTTCCTGACCCCCCCAAGAGCCAATCGGATATTCCCTGGATCAACTTTCCCTATAAATGTTCTATCCAGTTATATTTTGTGTATCCAAGAAAGGATCCAGGACTTTCCTACAGCAATCCACTGAGCTAGCCACAACCAACTATGGAAGGAGTCTATTCCACATTCTCACAGCTCTCACTGTGAAGAAACCTTTCCGTGTTTGGAGATGACATTTCTTTTCCTCCAGATGTAAAGAGCGCCCCCTTGTCCTCTGTGATGACCTCAGGGTGAATAACTACACCGAGTTCACTATATGAACCACTGATGTATTTATACATGGAGATCATATCCCCCCTTATGTATTATACATGGAGATCATATCCCCCCTTATGTATTATACATGGAGATCATATCCCCCCTTATGTATTATACATGGAGATCATATCCCCCCTTATGTATTATACATGGTGATCATATCCCCCCTTATGTATTATACATGGAGATCATATCCCCCT
The DNA here is from genome assembly GCF_062004578.1 of Staurois parvus. Classification (NCBI taxonomy): domain Eukaryota; kingdom Metazoa; phylum Chordata; class Amphibia; order Anura; family Ranidae; genus Staurois; species Staurois parvus. The sequence goes on along the minus strand of NW_028320913.1, from coordinate 146,422 downwards.
TATGTATTATATATGGAGATCATATCCCCCCTTATGTATTATACATGGAGATCATATCCCCCCCTTATGTATTATACATGGAGATCATATCCCCCCTTATGTATTATACATGGTGATCATATCCCCCTTATGTATTATACATGGAGATCATATCCCCCCTTATGTATTATACATGGAGATCATATCCCCCCTTATGTATTATACATGGAGATCATATCCCCTTATGTATTATACATGGTGATCATATCCCCCCTTATGTATTATACATGGAGATCATATCCCCCCTTATGTATTATACATGGAGATCATATCCCCCCTTATGAATTATACATGGAGATTATATCCCCCTTATGTATTATACACGGAGATCATATCTCCCCTTATGTATTATACATGGAGATCATATCTCCCCTTATGTATTATACATGGAGATCATATCCCCCCTTATGTATTATACATGGAGATCATATCCTCCTTATGTATTATATATGGAGATCATATCTCCCCTTATGTATTATACATGGAGATCATATCCCTCCTTATGTATTATATATGGAGATCATATCCCTCCTTATGTATTATACATGGTGATCATATCCCCCCCTTATGTATTATACATGGAGATCATATCCCTCCTTATGTATTATACATGGTGATCATATCCTCCCTTATGTATTATACATGGAGATCATATCCCCCCTTATGTATTATACATGGAGATCATATCCCCCCTTATGTGTTATACATGGAGATCATATCCCCCCTTATGTATTATACATGGAGATCATATCCCCCCTTATGTATTATACATGGAGATCATATCCCCCCTTATGTATTATACATGGAGATCATATCCCCCCTTATGTGTTATACATGGAGATCATATCCCCCCTTAATCTCCTCTTTTAAGAAGAGGATACATTCAATTCGTCTAATCTTTCCTCGTAGCTGAGCTCCTCCATGTCTCGTATCAGTTTGGTTTCCATTCACTTTTTTTTCCTCCAGTTCCCCAATGTTCTTTTTGTGAATTGGTGCCCAAAAATGAACTGCATATTCTAGTTGAGGTGTTAATATTGATAATAATACAAGAGAGGATTTTGCTCGCTTTAGAACTCGCAGCTTGCATGCCATTATTAAGCTTGTGATCTACCAGAACCCCTAAATCCTTTTCCATCATTGACCCCCCCAGATCTTTCTCCATCATTGACCCCCCCAGATCCTTCTCCACCATTGACCCCCCCAGTTGTACCTCCCTAGTATGTATGATGCATGCATATTCTTAGCCCCCAAGTGCAGAACCTTACATTTATAAACATTAAACCTCATTGGCCCCATAGTCCCCCAATTACACAGAGCATTGAGGTTGGCTTGTAAATTGGAGACATCCTGTAAGGACGTTATTCCACGGCACAGCTTGGTGTCATCTGCAAACACTGAAATGGGATTTATAATCCCAAATCCTATATAGTTTATAAATATATTAAAAAGTAAGGGTCCCAACACTGAACCCTGGGGTACCCCACTAATAACACTGAACCTTGGGGTACCCCACTAATAACACTGAACCTTGGGGGACCCCACTAATAACCCTGAACCTCGGGGTACCCCACTAATAACAGTGAACCTTGGGGTACACCACTGACACCCCTAGACCATTCAGATTATGAATCATTAACCACTACTCTGTGAATACGATCTTTTAGACAGTTTTCTATCCGTTTACATTCTGATTTTTCCAGCCCGTAGACTTTACCTTACACATTAGCCGTGTGTGGGGAACTGTGTTCAAGTATACCACTTCCCCTGCCACCCCTCTGTCCAAGTATACCACGTCCACCGCCACCCCTCTGTCCAAGGTCCAAGTATACCACGTCCACCGTCACCCCTCTGTCCAAGGTTTTGCTCACCTCCTCATAAAAAGAAATCAGATTTGTTTGACAACTTCTGCCTTTCATGAATCCATCCTGTCTGTTGCTTACAATATTTGTTTCCAGCAAGAACTCCTCTATGTGGTCTTTTATTAAACTCTCCGGTATCTTCCCAACTATAGAAGTTACACTAACAGGTCTATAATTACTTGGGAAAGATTTTGAGCCCTTTTTAAATATTGGCTCCACATTGGCCTTACGCCAATCCAGTGGTACTATGCCAGTCATTAAAGAGTCTCTAAAAATGAGAAACAATGGCTGTGAAATGACAGAGATCAATTCTGTAAGGCCCCGTGGGTGTATGCCATCCGGTCCAGGGGCTTTATTCACCTTTATTCTGTCTAAATATTTTTGGATCATTTAAATTGTGAGCCAATGTGAATCATCTGGAGCTGTGTCAGTACCACCCCCCATTATGAACAGGAGCCCCCCCATGTTCCTTTGTATACACAGAGCTGAAGAAGGGATTTCATACATTGGCCTTCTCTTTGTCCCCAGTCACCCCCTCTAGATGATTCTGTAAAGGGCCTACATGCTCGGACCGGACCTTTTTACTATTAATATATTTGAAATTTTTTTGGAGGTTTGTTCTGCAATTTTTTGCCTCCCTGAACAGATGAGTTTTCAGGGATCACCTAAAGGCATCTAGAGTAGGGGATAGCCAGACAGATTGAGGTCAAGAATTCTAGAGGATGGGAGAGGAGGAGGCAAGGGATCTTGAGAGCAGGAGATCATGAGAGGAGCGGAGAGGATGGTTTGGGAGATATCTGTATACAAGACTGGTGATGTAGCTGGGGGTAGAGTTGTGAATAGCTTTGTATGTTGTTGTTAGCATTTTGAATTTCATTCATTGGGCAATTGGAAGACAGTGGAGGGATTGGCAGAGAGGGGTGGCAAACAGTGAGCAGTTGGTAAGGTAGTTGATCCTGGCAGCAGCATTCATGATAGACTGGAGAGGGAATAGCCTATGGAGAGATCGGTATATGAGAAGGGAGTTGCAAAAGTCAAGGCAAGATATAATAAGGGAGTGAATGAGTAGCTTGGTGGTTTCATTAGTCATTTCATTAGTTAGAGGATCAAGTGCATCCACTGAGGATGAGAGTGAACTGTTGTAAGAAACAGAGAGCAAAAAAGTGAGCGCTTTTAGGTGGACAAGCAGCTGAAACACATAGGACAACCAAAAAAATCCTCACATGAATATACAATAAAAAGTGCAGCGCTAAAAGGTTATAAATGTGACATAAAGTAACAATATGAATATATAAAAAAGGATTGTAACTCATATTCATATATATGGCTCCCAATAAAGAAAGTCCCAGTAAAGGTGACTTCAGACGGCAGTGCACACTGACCAGAGGTGCATGTAATGTGGCAAAAGATGGAGTTCAGGATGTAGTCATCACGGGAAAAGGATAGATGTAATCCCTTGATAAGTGAAGATCCTCAAACAAGCAGCAAAAGGATCCACTAAACAGCAAGGAAGAAAATCACAGCTCCACCGGAGAAAGCCACCACTCCTCCACTGCACATCAACGGTATCTAGGAGGAGATACTCCCCACAAGGGATCAAGAAAAAATGCCCATAGTGAAGTACAGTTAAAACTGGTTTAATAGGATAAAACAGGATGCATCCAATAAAAGGCAGTACGATGAAATAACACACGGCTAGCAAAGTATGAAAGCTAGCGGCAAAAACAAACAGGACTAACCGTCCTGTCAGATGTAGTGGCCGCCGGAGCTCCACAATGCTCCGACGGCGTGACGTCAAGGCGTGCGCAGGCTCCTCCTTACGCGTTACGTGCCAAGCACATCTTCAGAGAAAGAACCGGTGAACTGTTGTAGACAGAGGAGGCCAGGTTAGGACAGGAAATGGGAGAGATTTTGTCATAGAGGTGGTCAGTAGCAGAATAGAAAAGAGAAGGGTGAAGGTTTTTACAAGTAAACATTTGCTGCTTGGGGGGATAGGTGGTTGAAAACAAGTATACTGTGAAACTGATGAGGTTGTGATCAGAGAAAGGACTGGGGGTGTTGGTGAAGTTGCCAGGAGTGCAGAGATGGGGTTATACAAGGCCAAGCGTATTACCATCAGAGTGAATGTCCATTGTGTTCTCATGAACACACTGTACACCCAGAAACATTAACAGCCCATATCTCAGTGATCACCAAAGAAAGGAAAGATCCCACTCGATGCGCCAACTAAAGGCCTATTTCTCTGCTCAAGCTTGATCCGAAACTATTCACTAAAATCTTAGCTACCCATCTGATTCCTTATCTTAAGAACATTATCCATTATGACCGGGTGGGCTTTATGCTAGACAGAGAGCCATGGGATGGTATGATCCGAAGACTTAATGTTATACATTCTGTCCTGCCAGAGACTACTCCAACTCTCCTTCGTTCTACTGATGTGAAAAGGCCTTTGACAGGGTGAATTTGTCCTTTATCAGGGTCACACTGGAAGACACAGGCCTTAGTCCGACTATGAGAACGTGGACTGAGTCACAGCACAGGTGCTAATGGATTGCTCTTGTCTCCTTTCCCTGTTACAAATGGTACAAGACACGGTTGTGCCTTTTCACCCCTCATTTTCCTTTAATGTGTGAACCATTTCTACACTATGTTAGGAGTAAGCAGAACATTCATAATATCTTGACTGGGCATAAATGCCATAAGGTCTCTACCTATGCAGATGATTTGCTCTTTTTTAGCAGTTAACTGGATGTCACCATTCCCAACTTGATGGCTGAATTTAGACGTTATGGTGAATTATCTAATTTTCAAATAAATTATCAGAAGTCTGAGGCACTCAGCTTGAACCTGTCGGAGGTCATGCTACAGAGACTCAAATCCTTTGCTTTTAGGTGGCCATCTTCCAGAGGATGGGAGAGGGTCTAGAGAAGTTCTGGAGGTGAGTGTGGGAGGAGGTAACTGGAGAGCAGGAGGTCTTGGGAGTAGAGGACAATATTTGCAGATGAGGTTGGTGATGTAGCTGGGGGCGATGTTGTGGATGGCCTTGCATGTTGTGGTTAGTATTTTGAATGTATGTGTTGGGTTAGTTGAAGCCAGTGAAGAGATAGGCAGAGGGGCAGTAGTCATGGTTTGGATAGTAAGAGGCATTAGTCTGGCAGCAGCATTCATAGCAGAAGGGGGGATAGCCAGTGTAAGGGTAGGCCAGTGAGAAGGGAGTTGCAGTCAAGTTGGTAAATAATCAAGGAGTGAATAAGCTGTTGTGTGGTGTCTTTAGTCAGGGAGGGGCAAATTCTAGAAATGTTTCGGTGTTTGAGGCAGAAAAATTTAGCCAGATAATGGATGTGGGGGATGAAGGAGAGGTCAGAGTCTAGGATTACACCTAGCACCATTAAGATTACACCTGGCATGTGTGGAGGGACCATTGGTTGTGCCGTTGATCTCAATGGTAAAGTCATGGGGAAGGGATACAGAAAGAGGAACTATTACAAGCTCAGTTTTAGAAAGACTGAGTTTGAGGTAGTGGTGTGACATCCATACTGATATGTCACTTAGTAAATTTGTGATCTGTAAGGGGATTGAGGGGGTGAACTGAGAAGTTGAGAGATAGATCTGGGTGTCATCAGCATAGAGGTGGCATTGAAAGCCACTGGAGGTTATCAACTTGCCTATGGAAAAGATTTAGAGAGAGAAGAGGAGGAGCCCAAGGGTGGAGCCTTGGGGGAACCCAACAGAAAGAGGAAGAGGAGCAGAGTAGATGGTATTGTATGTGACACTAAAAGTGCACTGAGATAGGTACCAGAATAACCAGGAAAGAGCAGAGTCATGGAGGCCAATTGAGTGGAGTTGGTGAGGACGAGTGGGTGGTCAACTGTGTCAAAGGCAGCAGAAAGGTCTAAGAGTATGAGTATGGAGTAATGGCCGTAGGAGTTAGCAGGTCATTGGTGAGTTTTAATAGAGCATTTTCAGTGGAACATTGCGGGAGGAAGCAGAACTGTAGGGGATTGAGAAGGTTGTTGTGAAGGAGGTAGCAACTTATACCACTGTGGATAAGGAATTCAAAAAGCTTGGAGGCAAATGGGAGCAGGGAGATGGGTCTTAGGTTATTCAAACAGGTGGGGTCCAGTGAGGATTTTTTAAGTATGGGGGTGGTCAGTACATGTTTGAGCGTGAAGGGAAATGTACTTGAAGAGAGGGAAAGGTTGAAGATGTGGGTTTGAGAGTTTAGGATGGAGCAGGAAGGTGGTCATAGTAATTGAGAGAGGACAGGTCCAGGGGAAAGGTGGTGAGGTGGACAGAGGAAAGGAGTTTGGCAACTTCCTCAGTGGTAACAGGGTTGAAGTACTTGGTGTGTTGATTGGGAGAGAAAGCTGGATATCTCATGACGAATTGTGTTGATTTTGTTATTGAAATGATTGGCAATATCCTGGGCAGTAAGCTAGTTGGTGTCTGGAAGCAGTGTGGGGTGAAGTAAGGAATTAAAGGTAGAAAAGAGTTGACAGGATTTGGATGAGAGGGTTTTGATGAGACTTGTGTAGTAGGTTTGTTTAGCAGTATGGAGGCAGGAGCTGTATTTGAGAAGGAGGGATTTGTAGAGGGTAAAGTCTTTCAGGGATTTAGTTTTACTCCATACTTGCTCAAGAGCAGGGCTGCATCTCTTGAGACTTCTGGTGTTATCTGTTTGCCAGGGTTGTGACAGGTGAGGCCTGGTTCTGCGTGTAGTGAGAGGAGCATGGTGTCCAGGAAGGATGACAGAATGTTGTTGTAGGCAGAAGTGCCCAGGTCTGGGAAGGACAGGGGAGCAATTTTATCATAAAGGCAGTCAGTAGCAGGATGAAGAAGGGAAGGGTTGAGGTGGCCAAGTTTCCTGCGGGTAACCGTTTGATGGTTGGAGGCATGGGAGGTAGGAGACAGGGAAAGTGTGAAACTGAGAAGGTTGTGGTCAGAGAGAGGAAAAGGGATGTTGGAGAGGTTACAGGGAGTGCATAAGTGGGAGAATGCGAGGTTGAGGGTGTTGCCATTGGTGTAAGTGGTGGCTTGTGTTCATTGTGTTAGGTTAAATGTAGAGGTTAAGCTGAGTAGTTGAGAAGTGGCTGAGGTGTTAACATTGATTGGACTGCTAAAGTCACCAAGGATGATGGCGGGTACTTCAGAGGAAAGTGGGGTAGCCATGTGGACAGATCATTGAGAAAGTGTGACACAGGGCCAGGAGGCCGGTAAATGACTGCAATCCTCAGATAAACTGGAGAAAAAAGACAGTAAAAATGTTTAAAAATCTAATTTTGTCATAAATTTCAGCCAAAATGTATTCTGCTCCGTGTCTTTGGCGGTGATCAGTGATTTATAGACTGCAGCAGGCATTCTGATATTGGGGGGGAATTGACTTAGTGTCTCTGACATCCCCAATGACACCAATACAGTGATCAATGCTAATAAAAAGCACTGACTAATGGCACTGGGCAGGAAGGGGTTAACATGAGGGGCGATCGAAGGGTTAACTGTGTGCTGTGTGTTTCACTGTAGCACACTGCTATGCAGAGCCATACAAAGCAGTGTGCAGGAGCTGACAGAGGAGAGATATGTGTTGTTTATACACAGGTCTCTCTCCTGTCGGAGATACTCGGCGATCACCGGGTGGCGGCAAGTAATCACCCGCCAGGACTCGGTGATTGACAGCCGAGGCTGCGAATGGCGGCGCTACCTGGAACTGCAAAATCCCATATACATATATATATATATATATATATATACACACATACATACACACACATGATTTTGCGCACCCGTTCCGAGCTGTAGCAGTATTACATTGGTAAAGTCTGCCGAGTCAAACAATAACTAAGAAATACAAACTGTACCGGAAATGTTGGATATCTCTCCTTCTGGACACGGGGAACACTCATAGCAGCATTTATGTATGGAAGAGCCAAACTTTTTTCTGCTGCCGGGTAAACAGGGATCTGAGCATCGAGATACCGGAACCTGAAATCAGATATTATTATTATTATCATCATTATTATTATCATTTTTAAATGTAAATGTCCGTCATCCCTCAAGAGACTATACAATCTAAGTGTTACAAATAGGAATGAAGTTCAGGTTTGCTTCTAATATGGGTCAAAATCTGCATATCTGAGATCCTCTTGGGGGGCAGTATTTCGGGGTTTTCATTCATCTGGGGCATTCAGTCACGTTAAAAACTGGAGTTTTTCAGCTTTTTTTTAGAATTTTTGCATTAGAGTTTAGCAACGTTTTTCCGCATTTGCGTTTCTTACAAAAAAATGTTGGGGATCAAAAACACCGGTTTGCGATGTTTTACTGCATTTTGGCACATTTTTCAGTGTTACGGGGTTTTTACAGCTAAAAAACTCATTTAGAAACCCGCTAGTCCTGTTTTTTTTTCAGCCAAACAATGCTGATTCCAGTCTGTGTGTACGGACACATAGGATAACATGCTGGGGGGGTTACTGGCTGTAGAGAAAAACGTCAAAAGCCAAAAACAGCCGCTGTAAAAACGCCCCGTATGCAGGAGGACCTATGGCATGCTGATGGGACCTCTATTTTAGGTTAAACTGCTTTTTTAGTGCAAAGCTTCCCTTTAACCCCTTGACTCCGATGTCACACAAATACGTTGCTTCACAGAACTGGGCTGTTTTCCATGGGGCCGCATATTTGTGTACCTGTCTTTTTGCTGGGAGCGCGCAGCACGGCGTGCTCCCAGTCACAAAGACCTTGGTGTCACCAAGAGCCCCGAGTCCCATTCTAGCAATCGGGATACGGGACTCCCGATTCCGGGTCACATGATCACTGTTATAGCTTCTGATTGGCTATCACAGTGATCAGTCACTGTGCAGCTCGTCCCCCTTGTTTTTTTCCTTTCTCTATGAATGGTGGAGAAAGATACATTGTATCATTATATACATTCCATTATACATTGTATCATTATATACATTCCATTATACATTGTATCATTATATACATCCTATTATACATTGTATCATTATATACATCCCATTATACATTGTATCATTATATACATTCTATTATACATTGTATCATTATATACATCTCATTATACAGTGTATCATTATATACATCCTATTATACATTATATCATTATATACATTCCATTATACATTGTATCATTATATACATTCTATTATACATTGTATCATTATATGCATTCTATTATACAGTGCATCATTATATGCATTCTATTATACATTGTATCATTATATGCATCTTATTATACATTGTATCATTATATACATTCCATTATACATTGTATCATTATATACATTCTATTATACATTGTATCATTATATGCATTCTATTATACAGTGCATCATTATATACATTCTATTATACATTGTATCATTATATGCATCCTATTATACATTGTATCATTATATACATTCCATTATACATTGTATCATTATATACATTCTAGTATACGTTGTGTCATTATATACATTCGATTATACATTGTATCATTATATACATTCTATTATACAGTGTATCATTATATACATTATATTATACATGTTATCATTATATACATTCTTTTATACATTGTATCATTATATACATCCTATTATACATTGTATCATTATATACATCCTATTATACATTGTATCATTATATACATTCCATTATACATTGTATCATTATATACATCCTATTATACATTGAATCATTATATACATCCTATTATACATTGTATCATTATATACATTCCATTATACATTGTATCATTATACACATTCTATTATACAGTGTATCATTATATACATTCTATTATACATTGTATCATTATATACATTCCATTATACATTATATCATTATATACATTTCATTATACATTGTATCATTATATACATTCTATTATACAGTGTATCATTATATACATTCTATTATACATTGTATAATTATATGCATCCTATTATACATTGTATCATTATATACATTTCATTATACATTGTATCATTATATACATTCTAGTATACGTTGTATCATTATATGCATTCAATTATGCATTGTATCATTATATACATTCTATTATACAGTGTATCATTATATACATTCTTTTATACATTGTATCATTATATACATCCTATTATACATTGTATCATTATATACATCCTATTATACATTGTGTCATTATATACATCCTATTATACATTGTGTCATTATATACATCCTATTATACATTGTATCATTATATACATTCCATTATACATTGTATCATTATATACATTCCATTATACATTGTATCATTATATACATCCTATTATACATTGTATCATTATATACATTCTAGTATACATTGTATCAATATATACGTTCAATTATACATTGTATCATTATATACATTCTATTATACATTGTATCAGTATATGCATTTTATTATAATTGTATATTGTGTCCTCACTGCTCCCCTCACCCCTCTACGGCACCCACCACCTCCTCCTATTACTCCACTCTCCCACTGACCCGAACACCTCCACTATTAGTTTCTCACGCTCCTGCACATCCTGCTCCCATGCCACCTTTCTTACCCTTCTCCTCCTCCTAACTGCGGGGCACATCTCCCCGAATCCTGGCCCTCCACCACCTCCCTCACCCGCACAGCACCCTCCCGCCTCCACGTCCTACCGCAACCCCCGCAACTTAGTATCTGTCCCCCTGCTCCCTAAAATTTCCCCCCCATTTTCATGTGCACTCCTGAACGCCCGATCGGTGTGCAACAAGCTTACCGCCATCCACGACCTCTTTGTTTTCCGCTCCCTCAACCTCCTAGCGATTATGGAAACCTGGATCCAGGCCAGTGACTCTATCTCCCCTGCTGCACTCTCCTACGGAGGTCTCACCTGGACCCACTCACCCAGGCCTAACGGTCGTAAAGGTGGTGGGGTTGGTCTGCTCCTGTCACCGCAGAGCACCTTCCGAGTCCTCCCAAACCCCCCCTCCCTATCCTTCAAGGCCCACTGCGTCCGACTATTCTCCCCAACCCCCCTGAAGATTGCTGTGATATACCGGCCTCCTGGATCCATACCCCGCTTCCTGGATGACTTTTCCTCCTGGCTACCCTTCTTCCTCTCCTCTGAGCTACCCACCATCATCCTTGGGGATTTCAACATCCCTGTCAACCTCGACAACCGGACACATCCCATCTCCTCCACTTAACCTCCTCCTTTGCACTTGCACAGTGCATACAATCCACCACCCACTCCAACGGTAATATCCTTGATCTTGTCTTCTCCAACCGCTGCGCTCCCCACAACCTCACTAACACCCCCTTCCCTCTCTCTGACCACAACCTGATTACCTTCTCTATCTCCTCGTCCTCCAACGCCTACCCCTCCAAATGTCACACTACTACCAGCCGTAACCTCCGCAACCTTAACCCTGCCCCCCTTCACTCTGTAGCTGATCAACTCCATGACAGCATCCTCCCCCTGTCCTGCCCTGACTTGGCTATGACTGCCTACAACAACGCTCTGTCAGCAGCCCTTGACTCACTAGCGCCTTTAACCGCACGCAACATCAGACCCCGACCGCTCCAGCCCTGGCAGACTGATCACACCAAAACCCTCAAACGACACAGTCGTGCCCTGGAGCGACTATGGTGCAAAACCAAATCCCAACAAGCCTTCACCCGATACAAATCTGCCTTCCACACCTACACCTCCTCCCTCCACGCAGCCAAACAAGCCTACTTCCTGACCCTCATCAAGACCCTCTTCTCCAATCCTCGCCGACTCTTCTCCACCTTCAACTCTCTACTCTCGCCACCCCCACCTCCACCCAGCACCTCACTCACTGCCCTTGAGATTGCCAATCACTTCAAAAACAAGATTGACGCAATTCGCAAGGACATCGCCGCAGCTCACACGTCCTCTCAACCCGTCCCCTCTCACACAGCTATCCCCTCATCCCCCCTCTACCTTGACATAACCCGCAGGGACTTCGTCGCTGCTCAAACTCCCTCCAACCCCGTTCCCCCTCACTCAGCTATCCCCTCATCACCCCTCTCCCACGGCCCCACCACTCCTCTGACCTCCTCTTCCACCCCACCCTACATTCCTCATACTGAAGCCTCCCCAACACTCCGCACCTTTGACCTTACTACTATCGAGGAAGTCTCCAAGATCCTCTGATGCCCGCCTCACCACCTGCCCCCTCGACCCTATCCCCTCACAACTCCTACGACCTCCCTCCCCCTCCATCCTACGCTCCCTCACCAACATCTTTAATCTCTCCCTCTCCTCCGGGACTTTCCCCTCCCCTCTGAAACATGCACACATCACCCTCATACTTAAAAAGCCCTCCCTGGACCCCAATGACCCGAACAACCTCAGACCCATCTCCCTGCTCCCATTTACATCTAAACTCCTCGAGCGCCTAGTCTACACCTGCCTAAGCTCTCACCTCAATGTCAACAACCTCCTCGATCCCCTACAGTCCGGCTTCCGTCCCCTACACTCCACCGAAACTACCTTACTCAAACTCTCCAACGACCTGCTAACCGCCAAAGCTAATGGCCACTATTCAGTGCTCCTACTCCTTGACCTCTCTGCGGCCTTCAACACAGTCGACCACCCCCTGCTCCTCAAAAAACTACACTCCCTCGGCCTCAGAGATTCTGCTCTCTCCTGGCTCTCATCCTACCTGTCACAACGCTCTTTCAGCGTTACCTATAATGCCACCACCTCCCCCTCACTTCCCCTCTCTGTTGGGGTCCCTCAAGGTTCCGTCCTTGGGCCCCTTCTCTTCTCCATCTACACCTCCTCCCTTGGCCAACTCATACACTCTCAAGGCTTCAACTACCATCTCTATGCCGACGAATAGTCTCTGCCCGAATCACACACCTACTGAGCGACATATCAGACTGGATGTCGCTCCACTTCCTTAAACTGAACCTCTCCAAAACCAAGTTTCTTGTCTTCCCCCAAGCCCGGACACCACCCTCCATTGACTTCTCCATCACATCCAACAACGGCACCATCAAACCCGCCCCGCAGGCCGGAGTACTTGGTGTCATTCTGGACTCCAACCTATCCTTCCAGCCCCAAGTCCAATCTTTAACAAGCTCGTGCAGACTCCTCCTCTGCAACATCGCCAAAATCCGCACGTTCCTAACCCCAGAAACCACTAAACAGCTCATCCACTCCCTCATCATATCACGACTCGACTACTGCAACTCCCTCCTCACTGGCCTGCCTCGCCGCTGGCTATCTCCGCTTCAGTCGATCCTGAATACGGCTGTCTGACTCATTCACCTTTCCAACCGCTCCATCTCCGCCACCCCCCTCTGCCAATCCCTCCACTGGCTTCCGATTGCGCAACGGATCAAATTCAAAATCCTAACACTGACGTACAAAGCCGTCCACCATACTGCCCCGAACTACATCAATGACCTAATATCCAAGTACCACCCAGCACGCACACTCTGCTCCTCACAAGACCTCCTTCTCTCTAGTTCCCTGGTCTCCTCCTCCCATGCCCGCCTCTAAGACTCCTCCAGGGTGTCACCCATCCTCTGGAACTCCCTGCCCCAACCCATCAGATTATCACCTACTCTCCTCTCCTTTAGGCGCACCCTGAAAACCCATCTCTTCAGGGAAGCCTACCCCACCCCCTGCTAACTTGCCAACCTCCTCCACTCTTCCTACCACCCCATCCCCCACAGCTATCTCCTCCTGCGCCACTATCCCCTCCCTCCTAGATTGTAAGCTCGAAAGAGCAGGGCCCTCGATCCCCTCATGTTTTGCATTATATTGGTATTGTTCTGTCACATGTTCTGTCCCCCTCTGTAATGTACAGCGCTGAGCGAACTATTGGCACTTTATAAATACTGTATAATAATAATAATTATAATAATAATAATTGACTGTCGGATTCGGGAAAGACTGAATGAGAAGACTAATGGGAAAATTCTGATATGCTCTGAAGTTGGGCCCTCTACGATTGTTGTCTCATCAGAATCGCCCACCAACCCAGCTAGGAGTAGCTTTTGGAGACCACAGAATTTACCCCTTACCCGAAGTCGAATTAGAGGTCCTCCGGGGGTATATAGACGAAAGCCTGGAAAAAGGGTTTATTCGGCCTTCTACATCACCAGCAGGAGCCAGCATCTTCTTTGTGGAGAAAAAGGATTGCACTTTGAGACCTTGTATAGACTACCGGGATCTAAACAAAATAACGGTCAAAAACCGTTACCCCCTTCCTCTGATCCCCAAATTTTTTCAAAGGCTACGAGGAACATGGTTTTTCTCAAAATTTGACCTGAGGGGCGCTTACAACCTAGTGAGAATTCGGGAAGGTGACGAATGGAAGACGGCCTTTTGAACCAGATTTGGGAATTTTTAATATCTGGTAATGCCTTTTGGTTTCTGTAATGCCCCAGCAACCTTCCAACACCTGGTAAATGATATATTTCAGGACTATCTGGATCTATTTTTAATTGTTTATCTGGACGAGATCCTGTTTTTTTCCTGTTCCATAGAAAGTCATTGAGATCACGTAAAAAAGACTCTAGATAGACTACGCCAGCATCATCTCTACGCAAAGGCCGAGAAATGAGAATTCAAGAAGCAATCAATCCAATTCCTTGGGCTTGTGATCACTTCTGAAGGCATCCCAAAAGGTGTCCGTCGTCTTAGAATGGCCCATTCCAGGAGATAGGAAAGCAGTGCAGTGCTTTATAGGGTTCACAAACTTCTATAGGAAATTTATCAAGGACTTCTCTGGAATCATCGCACCAGTGACACAGCTCACCAGGCAGCATATTCCCTTCAAGTGGACTCCTGAGGCCCAAAAAGCCTTTGAGCAACTAAAAACCATGTTCACGACCGCCCCCATCCTGAACCATCCAGACCCTGCTCTAGCCTTTGTCCTTGAAGTAGATGCTTCAGAAAGCGCGGTACGAGCCATATTGTCACAAAGACAGGGACTCAAATCTCCTCTGCACCCAATCGCTTTCTTCTCCCGGAAATTAAGTGTTTCTGAAAGGAATTATGACATGGGAAACAGAGTTACTAGCCATCATGGCAGCATTGGAAGAATGGCACTACTTCCTGGAGGGAGCAGCCCATCCTATTCTTATTTTTACTGACCACAAAAACCTACAGTACCCGAGAACGGCAAAACGCCTCAGGCCACGACAAGCAAGATGGGCACTATTTTTCTCCCGCTTCGTCTTCCATCTGACTTACCGACCGGGATCAAAAAAATGGTAAACCCGATGCACTGTCCTGTATGTTTCCTGACCCAATTGTGCAGTCCGAACCAGACACAATTTTGCCAGCCAAGAACTTCTTACTTCTACAGACAGACCTTGTAATGCAGATAAAAGAAGCCGTGGATAATCATCCACCTCACATAAATATGCACCTGCATATATATTCCACAAGGAACAAATCTTTGTGCCCGAAGAACTTCGAACTCTTATTCTCCAGAGATGTCACGACCATCCCTTAGCAGGTCACTTTGGGATTCACAAGACTTCAGATTTAGTCTCTCGCTCTTTCCGATGGCCAAACACAGTTAAGGATTGCCAGGACTATGTGAGATCTTGCAGTCTGCCTGAGGAGTAAGTCTGATAAAGCCAAGACTTAGGGCCTGTTGGAATCCTTGCCTGTACCAGAAAAACTTTGGAGCATGATCTCCATGGACTTTATTGTTGAACTTCCCCCATCTGAGGGATTCACCACTATTTTTGTAGTAGTTGATCGCCTGTCCAAGATGGACTACTTCATTCCCTTGAAAGGGACTCCTTCCGCCACAGAAACTGCCTCCGCTTTCATTAAGGAGATCGTAAGGCTACATGGCTGTAAAATATCGTATTGTCTCGATATTTTGTTAACTTGTATTGATGAGAAAAGTCCAAATTAGAAAGTCCTTCCAACTCTTATATAAACTCAAAAAGATTATTTAATTATAATGTTGCATAAAATTAGAAATAATATATTGGAATACAGAATGTTTAAATAAAGTCCAAAAAGTATAGTTAAGTTCTTAATAATAAAATTGTATGTAATTGTGTGTGTATAATATGAAACTGTGTGTGTATGAGCAAGCTCCCTTCGCCTTGCTCCCAAATGAAACTGGGTTTAAAAAGTCTTTGTTCTGTTGTATAAAGAGCTCTAGCCCCCACCATCTCCTAAAAGTGGGTTGGTATTCTCGTGTAGTCCCACAAAGATAATTTACACCAACAGATGTATTAGAACAAAACCTCCAGTCTACTTCTCCTCCCCTTGGAGTCTGAATGTAACTTTAGAAGGTCTAGACAAAACTCCACTGACATTCCATCAATTAGGATAAATTAGATATATAACACACACACACACATATATATATATATATATATATATAATCTCCTAAAAGTAATCTTAAGATTTATCTCATGTATAAATATCATAATCAAGAAATATTTCAGTATAAATCTTGTAAACCTAAAATGTATGAAATAGATTTTTACAATTCTCTAGTTAGTGAAACATAATCTCTTACATGGGGGAGGATGGGGGGAGGAATGGCTAATTACTACCACATTGCTTGAATGTAGAGAAAACCAAGATATATGTTCATATATGTATACACAGACTATATAAAGTCTTTTTAACGTACTTTTCCCAATCTAGAACAAATAGAAATATAATAACTCAATTATTCTATTAAGATCCAACTCATCCATACATATGTTAGTACTGTTAATAAGCAAATATTAGATATTAGGTTAAGGAAAGCTTCTAACAATGGCGTTTTCCTGAATATTGTGTCTGATCGAGGAGTGCAGGTCACATCCACATTTTGGAAAGCTCTGTGTGAGGCATTAGAGATCGAGTTACGCTTTTCTTCTGCTTATCACCCGCAGACAAATGGACAAACGGAAAGGACAAATCAACCTCTGGAGCAATATCTCCGATGCTTCTCCTCATATTCACAGGATGACTGGGCATCACTCCTTCCTTTAGCGGAATTTGCGTGTAATAATTCCAGCCATTCCACCACCAAGCAATCCCCCTTTTACTCTAACTATGGATACCATCCCTCCTTTCTTCCAGAAATACCAGTGGAGGCTGCTGTTCCGGCGGTACAAGAAAGGATGGAGTTCCTCAGGAGGAACGGCAAAGTGTTACAGAAAACAATTAATGAAGCTCAGGTGAGCAACTAAAAATTTTTTGATAGAAAGAGAACGGGCAACTTGAAACTGAAACAAGGGGATAAAGTCTGGCTGTCCACGACTAATCTGAAATTAAGTTGTCCATCAAGGAAGCTTGGTCCAAGATACCTGGGACCATTTACCATCAAGAGAAGGGTTAACCCTGTGGCATTTGAATTGCAACTACCGGCTAACTTGAAGATTCACCCGGTATTCCACTGCTCTTTATTAAAACCACACATCCCAAGTGGGTTTCCCAACCGGAATTCGGAGCCACCTGCTCCACTGCTAGTTGAGGGAAATGAAGAGTACGAGGTTGAGGCTATCTTGATTTGTAGGAAGAGGGGCGGACAGACCCAGTTCCTCATAAAATGGAAGGGTTATGGACCAGAGGATAACTCCTGGGAACCGTCCACTAATGTCCATGCCTCACAGATAGTTCAAGCCTACCTCCATCGTCATCCTGAGAAACGAGCCCTAGTGGGCATCTGGAGGCTGCCCCTAAGGGGGGGGCAATGTAAGGGATTTCCAGCAAGAATCACGATCGGGAACGCATACGCGCAAAGGAGATCCTGCAGAAGAATTTCCGGCTGTGCGCGGGCGTGCAGAAATGCACAATCACGCACATGCACGCACGAGTGCACATGCACGGCGAAGATTGGTACCAGACGGGCTTTTTAAGCCTCTGCTCAGATTCAGTGCTAACTGGTCTTCAGCTCCCCCACGTGTCCTGCTTGCTCCTGTTTGATTCCTTTGTTGCTGACTCGGCTTGTTCATGACCCGACTCTGATTACTCTCCTGCTCCTGGTTCCTGGTTCCTGACTTGGGCTCTGATCCTGACTTTGGCTTTTCCTTCTGATCCTGTACTGTGCTGCCTGACTGTTATGACCGCGGCTATCCTACGATTCCGCTCCAGTCCTGTGTCCTTGCTACCTACCTTGCTCTGCTATGCATCTGGCAAATCCACTGAACCTGCCTGGTTTATTTCTACAGTTCCCAAATCAGAGGATAGCCTGCCTACCAAGGTCATCATCTGCAAGAGTTGCAAGCAACAACCACTGGCGCTCTTGTCCCCTGGTCCCTAGACTCCCTCTGTTTCAACCTCAGCCGGGTCAGGGCTAGTGGCACAAGTGAGGACGACCTCGTCAATTCAGTCTCCCATCAGGTACGTGACAACAGCACAGTGATCCGACCAGGGAATTGGGAGGATGTCGGAGGCCAGTACTCGGTGGGGAAGAGCTAGCAGTCATAAAGATGTGATCTCTTCTTGAGAATGTCTTATGAGGGTGGGAATAGAAGGTATATTGGCGTTTCATGGGATTGAGTTCTCTCCATGTATCTATCATTGAGTAACATTGTAATATAGTTTAGAAGGTTTGTTTAGAGGTGACCAGAGGAGGGGGTTGAGGGGACTTATCTAGGAAGGGGTATATCGTGCAATTTGAATCCCCACAGACTAACAACGTGCCACGTTGTGATTGCCGATAACTGATAATAGGTGGGAAAAAAATGGTAAGTGACCTTGGTTTGGGGCGTAATACGTGGTGATGGTGACTTCAAAGTCCAGAAGTTGCCCGGTGAGCAGGAGATAATGACCTTCAGGGTCTTTAATCTCAGTATGCAATGTGAAGGGCATCGCACGGTTGAAGGCAATGAGTACCCCTCTACGTTTGGTAGTGGCGGAGGCTGTGTAGACCTGTGGGTAGCGGGGGCCAAAGAATTTTGGAGTGGAGGTAGGAGTATAGTGCGTCTCCTGGAGGGCATTGTATGATGCGAATGAGCGGGAATGCCTTGTTGCGCTTCTGCAGTATGTTAAGACCCTGAACATTCAGGGTGAGAATGTTTAGGGAACCCATGGGGAGAGCGTGTGGTGATTCAGATAATAGAGTGGTACCAGCTGAGAGAGAATCTGGCAGTCTAGATGTAAGATTGTTGTGTGGGAGAAGGAGTTAGGCAAAGATGTGGAGTCATGTAGGGGAGAGGGGAGGAGGATAGGGCTAGGGAAGGGTATCAGGAGAGGGTTATAGGGGGCCATAATTAGGCAAAGAAGTGGTCCCTGGGATCACCCAGGACTCGGGTGGTCTGGGGAGCGGTAATAGCCCAAGTAGTATCAAAAATGCGATACCAAAGGGGCTAGTGGTGAGTGTGCAGGTACGCTGGTCGTGGGGAAGACAGCATATAAACATGAATGTAGTAGTGTAATCCTGGGGGGAGAAAGAACATCAGGCTTGGCATACAGGAGAGTCAAGGGATCCTATGGTCGGGTGGCATCGGTCATCCAGGTAGGTCTGCAGAGATGGGGGGTGAAATCTTCCATGCCGCCAGAACTGAGGATCCTATACATAAAATACAGGCATAATCGATTGAAGATTAAACCAACGAGTAATATATAAGGCACAACAAGCTCTTAACGATAGAGGAGAGAGAGTAGGACGGCCCTTGATATACGGTGCAGCAAGAAATTTTCCTCAATACAGGTTATAACATTGTTTTAAGAAAAAAAGGGGGGAGAACAGAAGAAGAAGTCAGAAGGACAGTATGAGCCCTGGGGGCTAACATAAGGATACGGATACTTCGCATCTGCATTCAGGTGAGGGATGAGAGGAACAGACACCATGGGTGTCAACTACGAGGGTGGCGGAGTTCCACTTCGTTGAATGTAGGCTGTAAAGCGAGAGATGATTGATGAGATTTAGTCCATGGAATCTTGTGGAGATGGAGCAGGTGATGAAAAACGCCCTCATATGTGGGTGTTGAGTTGACTGTTGGTGAGGTGTGTCGGGTGAGATTTCTGCGGTGAGCATGATGCTGATCGTCAGAGGCGTAGCTCGGGGGGCAGGGGGGTACATATGTACCCGGGCACCAAGGTAAAGTGGCGCCAAAATGAGGTCACAAGATCACTGCAGCGGCTGCAGCAGACATGTCATCTGATACGTCTGCCATTTACAGTGAGCGGCCGGGAGAGGAGCGGAGAGGAGGGCAGTGAGCCGGGCATGTACCGGAGGGGACGAGGGGAGAGGCAAGCCGGGTGTTTAGTGCCATGGATAAAGGGGGGGCAATGTGATTGGGATGGGGGGTGTCTACATGGACCATATGAAGCGGGGGGGTGTCATGAGGTGGCTGTTCATCCCGGGCGCAAAATATCCTAGCTACGCCTCTGCTGATTGTCGTCTGGAGCTTTCTGATGGTGTTGTGTGAGGGTGCAGCTGGAGGTTCCTCAGGGTGTCTTGAAGCTCATCAGGGGTCTTGCAGATGTGGTCTAGGGCCTGGTACTGGAAACGTACTGCGAAGGGGAAGCACCATTTATACAGTATGTCATGCTGTTGAAGAGCTTGTAAATGTGGCTTCATGGCACTTCGTTTGGCGATGGTAGTGGGACAGAGGTCTTGGAATAGCTGGTAAGTGTGACCCTGGATTCTGCGCTATGCGCTGCTTGTAGAAATTGTTCTTTAGTGAGAAAGAAGTGGAGCTTGGCTATGATATCTCATGGTGGGCCGCCGGTGTTTTGGATCCAGTGCTCTGTGAACCCTATCCATTTCTAGGCATTCTATGGGAATAGCAGGGGAGAGCTCTTGAAATAACACTGTGACAGTGGATTGGACATCAATAATCGACTCAGGAAGGCCACGAATTCACACGTTTGAGCGCATAGCCCGATTCTTAAAGTCCACTAAGCGTGTTTGTAATGTAGCGTTTTCATCACGCAAAAGGTCAAGTTCGTGTGTTTGTGTTTGAAATGAGGCGTTCAGGTCATCCACCCTCTGTTCCAGGTCAGCAGTGCATTGCCCTAGTTCACGGATTTCTCTGGACAGCTTGTCTGTGGTGCAGTCAGAGGTCTGTGTTCAGGGCTTTGTGTAGCATTTTTCCAAAACGTGTGAGGTGAGGAGTAGTAAGATCAGGTGTTGAAGCATGTATGGGGGTCTCAGTCTCAGCATCAGACTCACCCTCAGAAGTGCAGGGATGGCTTGGCTGCTCCGTGTGCAGGGCTGTATACTTCAATGCTGCTGGCTTGCTGCTGTGAGAGGGTGCAGCGGCCATCTTGGAGGAGGCACGAGCAAGGGCCTTCTCGATTGGTTTGCCGGGTGGCAGAGTCTGGTGCTGGGACGCTCCCCTGACCATATTAGCGTGTGGCAGGGGGTTGCTATGGCAACTGGGGCCATTTATATGATGGTGCGGGCCAGGATCATGGGTCAGGGTGGCTGTCTTCCCTGCGGTGCAGAGGAGCCTCAGAGAGACATGTCCGTCCCCGCTGGCCACGCATGCGCACCATGCCAACTTTATTTCATAACACATATATACTCAAAATAGAAAATAGATCACTTATAGGAAACTTTGCACAAAATTATGGCAGTTAAAAGCCTTCAGCGACTCCAAGAATGACCACATTCATGAACATACGTGTAACGGAGGGTAAGAGGGACAGAACACACAAGGCAGACGGCAAACACTTAAAGCTTTATTAAAACAGACAACAGTCACTTGTAAAACAGCCCCGGTGGGCAAAGTTAAAGGCTCCACAGCAATTTGTAATCCAAGAGGCAGTTCATAAGCAGTCAGATAGCACAAGGGGAGCATACACTCATGCAAAGCTGATGCGATAGTCTCAGGCAGAGCTGACAGCGTTCCAGGCAGGGCTGATGTAGCTTCTAGGATCCCCCTTCCTCCAATGGAGCTCAGGCAGAGCCGGGGGGCTACTAGAGTCCAGCTTGACCCCTAAGTGGTTGCCCAGCAGAATGGCACAACAAGAGAGACCAGCACTGGCCTCTTAAACCCCCTGAGCAGGAAGAGAGGTGGAGGGGGGTCATTAGCAGGTGACAATGAAGAGAATGGAACTACAGTAATTTAATTTGTAGCTGTACACAGAAAGGACTGGTTGGGCCGGATAATTAGTGGGGGAAATACATTAATACAAACGTAAGGCACTAATTAGGGATATATACACTCATTGAATTTGGGACCTTTTGTGGAGGGGCGAGTTAATTACAGCTAGAGGCTTTTGGCACACAGGAGTGAATACTAATTGGAGGAAGCTCTTCCTATGGCCAGGAGGGATTAGGAACAAGGAATTAATACCTGGGGATTAATAACTGGGCTGGCAGAGAACTCATATCGTGACACTCCGGATCAGTAAGCAGGAATTGATAATTGGCCGGGCTCCTATACCGTGATAATACGTATTTGTTGGTATATCTTAAAACAAGGATACAAATTCCTATAAATCCTAATTATGAGCCTCCTCAGCAAATGATATGAACAGAAAACATTGAAGTCATTTCTTACATTGCCATGTTTCCAGAAGATGTTACTCATATCAAACGTTTCGGGTACAAAATCCGGGCCTTGAATAACGGAAATTTTGCTTTGAGGAAAAGATATATTGTTTATATAAAGGCCGCTCTGTACAATAAGATCGGTTGGGATTTCTCTTCTCTCATTGAAGTAGATCTCGCCTCCGTCTGGGTCGGTGTAATGAACATTTCTCACATATTTGTGCAGCTTTTCATGGAAGACAGAAATACTCACATTACTATATACAGGTATAAAGGTTCTGAAATTAAAGTCTAATTAAAAAATACAAAGTGGTTAGATCCAAGATATTAAGTGTTCCTGCATGGCGACCACTTCCTGTTATCTCACATATATATTCTTATTATTATAGCCAAATTTACCCCCCTAACTCCTCCCACATTTACCACCCTAACTCCTCCTACAGTGTTTACACTACATAGACAGTGATATACGGAAACGTGCGGATTATTCCCGATTGGTGTGCTATCACTTTGTGGAACATTTCGCCGAATGGTTCAAGAAATATCGGCGTTTTTGTGGTGAAATTGGTCCCATAGGAATGAATGGTGGAATGTTCAAAACTAGAGTGTGAGCTGAAAAATCAGGACATGATTTCTAAACTGCCATCACTCCCTCATTTTCCATCCCACCTACACAAATCTTATATCAAACGTTCAGCTATCCCTGCTGCCGCTAAAAATGTCCACAGCTAAGCCATAGTCCTGATAGTTTTCACAATATGACTATTTGTTTGCAACTCACGCCGCCCATTGACATTCATTGAAACTCCACTCTAGACACCTCAAATTTGAAGGGCAAATTCTAAACTACGACTGTACCTTCATTTTTAATATTTCAGAGACATACTATGCTATGCATCAAAATGTAGGTCTGGGTCTTGTGATTCTCACAATATAAAGCTCTTCGCTGTAGGATTTATAATTGTTAAACCACAACCGTTTGAAGATGGCAACTGCCAGTGAAGTGAGCAAGTTGGAGCAGTTTGTTTTTAACCGCTCTTCTCTGCCCTTGCTGTAGAGTGAGTTGCCATAGGAACCCAGGTGTGTGAGCAGCCAGCAGAGTGACAAAAGCTAGAGTGTGAGTTATAGACTACTGGTGGAGGCAAGAACACTTCACACAATTTCCCCAGAAATTGGGGCTTTTCCAGTTATTATTATTATCATTATACAGGATTTATGGCGCCAACAGTTTGCTCAGCACTTTACAATATAACGAGAAGATTCTATTATTAGCTGAGGGCAGGATAGGCTTCCCTGAAGAGATCAGTTTTCAGAGATCGCCTAAAAGTGAGCAGAGTAGGCGATAGTCTGATAGATTGGGGTAGAAAGTTCCAGAGGATGGGGGAGGCTCTGGAGAAGTCCTAGAGATGAGCATGGGAGAAAAGATTTTGGAGAAAGATTTGGAGACAAGATTGGTGATGTAATTTGGGGGAGTTATAGATGGCTTTATATGTTATTGTTAATGTTTTGAATTTTATCCATTGGGCAACAGGAAGCCAGTTGAGGGATTGGCAGAGAGGGGAGGAGGACACTGAGTGGAGGTCAGTGGAGGGATTGGCAGAGAGGGGTGGAGGACACTGAGTGGAGGTCAGTGGAGGGATTGGCAGAGAGGGGTGGTGGACACTGAGTGGAGGTCAGTGGAATGATTGGCAGAGAGGAATGGAGGACACTGAGTGGAGGTCAGTGGAGGGATTGGCAGAGAGGGGTGGTGGACACTGAGTGGAGGTCAGTGGAGGGATTGGCAGAGAGGGGTGGAGGACACTGAGTGGAGGTCAGTGGAAGGATTGGCAGAGAGGGGTGGAGGACACTGAGTGGAGGCCAGTGGAGGGATTGGCAAAGATGGGGGGGAGGACACTGAGTAGAGGTCAGTGGAGGGATTGGCAGAGAGGGTTGAAAGACACTGAGTGGAGGACAGTGGAGGGACCGGCAGAGAGGGATGGAGGACACTGAATGGATGCCAGTGGAGGGATTGGCAGAGAGGGATGGAGGACACTGAGTGGAGACCAGTGGAGGGATTGGCAGAGAGGGATGGAGGCCAGTAGAGGGATTGGCAGCAGATCCTGCTCCTCGGTCCAGCTGTGTCCTCATCACCTCATCATCTTCAGTGTGGGCACCCGGCTGTTACAGCTTGCAGCTTCACTGCTGGGAGCCCACTGCGCATGCGTGAGAAATGCTGCACTTTGTGAATGGCCCCCTAGTCTTCTGGGACCTGTCACGTGTCCTAGAAAACTACAGGGAGAGAGGCGATCGCAGCAGAAGTGGGAGTGGGTACCTGTCAAATTTGGATACCCGCTCCCCGAAGGTCCGCAGTCTCTGGTCATCTCCTATACTGTGTCTGCAGTCTCTGCTCATCTCCTGTACCGTGTCCGCAATCTCTGGTCATCTCCTGTACTGTGTCCGCAGTCTCTGGTCATCTCCTGTACTGTGTCCGCAGTCTCTGACCATCTCCTGTACTGTGTCCGCAGTCCCTGGTCATCTCCTGTACTGTGTCTGCAGTCTCTGGTCATCTCCTGTACTGTGTCCGCAGTCCCTGGTCATCTCCTGTACTGTGTCTGCAGTCTCTGGTCATCTCCTGTACTGTGTCTGCAGTCTCTGGTCATCTCCTGTACTGTGTCTGCAGTCTCTGCTCATCTCCTGTACTGTGTCTGCAGTCTCTGGTCATCTCCTGTACTGTGTCCGCAGTGTCTGCTCATCTCCTGTACTGTGTCTGCAGTCTCTGGTCATCTCCTGTACTGTGTCCGCAGTGTCTTCTCATCTCCTGTACTGTGTCCGCAGTCTCTGGTCATCTCCTGTACTGTGTCCGCAGTCTCTGATCATCTCCTGTACTGTGTCCGCAGTCTCTGGTCATCTCCTGTGCTGTGTCTGCAGTCTCTGGTCATCTCCTGTACTGTGTCTGCAGTCTCTGGTCATCTCCTGTACTGTGTCCGCAGTGTCTGCTCATCTCCTGTACTGTGTCTGCAGTCTCTGGTCATCTCCTGTACTGTGTCCGCAGTGTCTGCTGATCTCCTGTACTGTGTCTGCAGTCTCTGGTCATCTCCTGTACTGTGTCCGCAGTGTCTGCTCATCTCCTGTACTGTGTCCGCAGTCTCTGGTCATCTCCTGTACTGTGTCCGCAGTGTCTGCTCATCTCCTGTACTGTGTCCGCAGTCTCTGGTCATCTCCTGTACTGTGTCCGCAGTCTCTGATCATCTCCTGTACTGTGTCCGCAGTCTCTGGTCATCTCCTGTACTGTGTCCGCAGTCTCTGGTCATCTCTTGTACTTTGTCCGCAGTCTCTGGTCATCTCCTGTACTGTCTGCAGTCTCTGGTCATCCCCTGTACTGTGTCTGCAGTCCATTGGTTCAGAATATTTTTTTCTTGTCTCTCTCCTCTAAAATCTAGGTGTGTCTTATGGAATGTAAAATACGATATATATTTTTATATATATATATATATATATATATATATATATATATATATATACTCCAGATACAGTTGTGTTCAAAATAATAGCAGTCAGACATCACTAACCGGATCAATCACTGTTTTTGGTAGAAATTATATTTCTACATGGCAAATAATTTCCTAGCAGGTGTAGTAGAGTCATAGAAATCCAACAGACCCGACAGTCATGACATGCATGCTGCTGATTCTGTGTCATTGAATCACTCATTGAAAGGGGAGTGTTCAAAATAATAGCCGTGTGGAGTTCTATTAGTGAGGTCATTCATTCTTTGATAAACAGGTGGCAATTATTGCCCTTATTTAAGGAAGGAAGGCAGCAAATGTTGGACATGCTGGTTACAGTGCATTTCTCTCTGAAATTCTGAGGAAAATGGGTCATTCCAGACATTGTTCAGAAGAACAGCGTACCTTGATTAAAAGGCTGATTGGAGAGGGGAAAACATATAAAGAAGTGCAGAAAATGATCGGCTGCTCAGCTAAAATGTTCACAAATGCTTTAAAATGGCAACCAAAACCTGAAAGATGTGGAAGAAAGCGAAAAACTACCATTGGAATGGATAGAAAAATAGCCAAAATGGGGCGGACTCAGCCAACAATCAGCTCCAGGAAGATGAAAGAAGGTGTGACGTTCCCTGTGAGGACTGTTACAATTAGAAGATGCCGATGTGAAGCCAAGCTATCTGCAAGAAGTCCCCGCAAAGTCCCACTGTTGGAAAAAAGACATGTGCTGAAGAGGTTACAATCTGCCAAAGAGCACATTGACTGGCCTAAAGAGAAATGGTGGAACATTTTGTGGACTGATGAAAGTAAGATTGTTCTTTTTGGGTCTAGTGGGCGGAGACAGTTTGTCAGACGACCCCCAAACACTGAATTCAAGCCACAGTACACTGTGAAGACCGTGAAGCATGGTGGTGCAAGCATCATGATATGGGGATGTTTCTCATACTACGGTGTTGGGCCTATTTATCACATACCAGGGATCATGGATCAGGTTGAATCCATCAGAATACTTGAAGAGGTCATGCTGCCTTATGCTGAAGAGGAAATGCCCTTGAAATGGGTGTTCCAACAAGACAACAACCCCAAACACACCAGTAAATGTGCAACATCTTGGTTCCAGACCAACAAGATGGACGTTATGGAGTGGCCAGCCCAATCCCCAGATCTTAGTCCAATAGAAAACTTGTGACATCGTGACACCAAAAATGCCATTTCTGAGGCCAAACCAAGAAATAGAGAAGAACTATGGAATGTGGTCCAATCATCCTGGGCTGGAATACCTGATCACAGGGGCCAGAAGTTGGGTGACTCCATGCAACACAGATGTACAGCAGTTCTCAGAAACAGTGCGACTACAACCAAATATTCATGAAGTCATTCAAAGGAAAGCAAAATCTTCAAACATTTCTCAGTTTATATAGTGAATGTTTGAGTTTGTAAAGAAGAATACAAACACTGCCATTTTTTTGAACCGTCTAATATTCACTTTTATTCCATTATTTTAGAGGAACAACACAAATTTGATGTGTTTTTCTTCATGTTGTGATTTGGAATAGAATGTGTCGTGTTCCCAATGCATTTGTGTGGATGGAAATAAAAGCTATTAGAAGGATTTTCAGCTTTAGTCACTTTTTTCAACACACTGCTATTATTTTGAACACATATATTTTTTGTATATATATAATGTATATCAATTATATATGAACCTGGACTATTTGAATGTGTCTCATAACATGGCATATACAATTAGTAAAAAAAAAATCCCCCCCTTTTAATAGCCAACCATTTATTTAATTATATTTAAATACTGTATAGGAGAAACAAACATTGTATTGCCGGCAATTTTGCGGACAGTGAGAGGGAGGTCGGAGATCGCGGTCCATCTCACTTTGGTCACACAATTACTATGTAATCTATGATAGGATCGTAGTAACAGCAGAGGTGTACTTAGGTATTGTGCTGCCCTAGGTAATACAAAAATTGGACACCCCCCTCCCGGTGCAGAGATCCTGCCACCAACCAACACCAGACCCCCCCCCCGCGGAGAGAGATTGCCACCAATCAACTCCAGGCACCCCCCCGTGGAGAGAGCCTGACAGTGACTAACCACACCCCTGCCCCATCCCCAGAAAAAGACACTCACCTACATAGCTCTGGACATCCCCCCCATGGAGAGAGCCTGATGGTGACCAACAACACCCCTGCTCCACCCTCACCCGAGAGAGCCTTCCACTAACACCCCCTCAACAGAAAAAAAGACACTCACCTTCACAGCTCTGGACATCCCCCCCCACGGAGAGAGCCTGACGGTGACCAACAAAACCCCTGCTTCACCCACACCCGAGAGAGCCTTCCACTAACCCCCCCCCCGATGGAAAAAAAGACACTCACATTCACAGCTCTAGACATCCCCCCCATGGAGAGAGCCTGACAGTGACCAACAACACCCCTGCTCCACTCCCACCTGAGAGAGCCTTCCACTAACACCCCCCCAACAGAAAAAGACACCTTCACAGCTCTGGACATCCCCCCCCATGGAGAGAGCCTGATGGTGAACAAACAGCACCCCTTCTCCACCCCACCCGAGAGAGCCTACCACTAACACCCTCCAACAGAAAAAAAGACACTTACCTATTATTATTATTATTATACAGTATTTATAAAGCGCCAATAGTTCGCTCAGCGCTGTACATTACAGAGGGGGACAGAACATGTGACAGAACAATACAATACAATGCAAAACATGAGGGGATCGAGGGCCCTGCTCTTTCGAGCTTACAATCTAGGAGGGAGGGGATGGTGGCACAGGAGGAGATAGCTGTGGGGGATGGAGTGGTAGGAAGAGTGGAGGAGGTCAGCAAGTTAGCAGGGGGCGGGGTAGGCTTCCCTGAAGAGATGGGTTTTCAGGGTGCACCGAAAGGAGAGGAGAGTAGGTGATAATCTGATGGGTTGGGGCAGGGAGTTCCAGAGGATGGGTGACACCCTGGAGAAGTCCTGGAGGCGGGCATGGGAGGAGGAGACCAGGGAACTAGAGAGAAGGAGGTCTTGTGAGGAGCGGAGTGTGCGTGCTGGGCGGTACTTGGATATTAGGTCAGTGATGTAGTTTGGGGCAGTATGGTGGACAGCTTTGTACGTCAGCGTTAGGATTTTGAATTTGATCCGTTGCGCAATCGGAAGCCAGTGGAGGGATTGGCAGAGGGGGGTGGCAGAGACAGAGCGGTTGGAAAGGTGAATGAGTCTGGCAGCCGTATTCAGGATGGACTGAAGCGGGGATAGCCAGCGGCGAGGCAGGCCAGTGAGGAGGGAGTTGCAGTAGTCGAGTCGTGATATGATGAGGGAGTGGATGAGCTGTTTAGTGGTTTCTGGAGTTAGGAACGTGCGGATTTTGGCGATGTTGCGGAGGTGGAGTCTGCACGAGTTTGTTAAAGAGTGGACTTGGGGCTGGAAGGATAGGTTGGAGTCCAAAATGACACCAAGTATTCTGGCCTGCGGGGCGGGTTTGATGGTGCCGTTGTTGGACATGATGGAGAAGTCAATGGGGGGTGGTGTCCGGGCTGGAGGGAAGACAAGAAATTCGGTTTTGGAGAGGTTCAGTTTAAGGAAGTGGAGCGACATCCAGTCTGATATGTCGCTCAGCAGGTGTGTGATTCGGGCTGAGACCGAGGGGGTGAGGTGGGGGGTTGAGAGATAGATTTGTGTGTCGTCAGCATAGAGGTGGTAGTTGAAGCCGTGAGAGTGTATGAGTTGGCCAAGGGAGGAGGTGTAGATGGAGAAGAGAAGGGGCCCGAGGACAGAGCCTTGAGGGACCCCAACAGAGAGGGGGAGTGAGAGGGAGGTGGTGGCATTATAGGTAACGCTGAAAGAGCGTTGTGACAGGTAGGATGAGAGCCAGGAGAGAGCAGAATCTCTGAGGCCGAGGGAGTGTAGTTTTTTGAGGAGGAGGGGGTGGTCGATTGTGTCAAAGGCCGCAGAGAGGTCAAGGAGTAGGAGCACTGAATAGTGGCCATTAGCTTTGGCGGTTAGCAGGTCGTTGGAGAGTTTGAGTAAGGCAGTTTCGGTGGAGTGTAGGGGACAAAAGCCGGACTGTAGGGGATCGAGGAGGTTGTTGTCATTGAGGTGAGAGCATAGGCGGACGTAGACTAGGCGCTCGAGGAGTTTAGATGTAAATGGGAGCAGGGAGATGGGTCTGAGGTTGTTCGGGTCATTGGGGTCCAGGGAGGGCTTTTTAAGTATGGGGGTGATGTGTGCATGTTTCAGAGGGGAAGGGAAAGTGCCGGAGGAGAGGGAGAGATTGAAGATGTGGGTGAGGGAGCGTAGGATGGAGGGGGAGGGAGGTTGTAGGAGTTGTGAGGGGATAGGGTCGAGGGGGCAGGTGGTGAGGCGGGCATCAGAGAGGATCTTGGAGACTTCTTCGATGGTAGTAAGGTCAAAGGTGCGGAGTGTTGGGGGAGCTTCAGTATGAGGAATGTAGGGTGGGGTGGGAGAGGAGGTCAGAGCAGTGGTGGGGCCGTGGGAGAGGGGTGATGAGGGGGTAGCTGAGTGAGGGGGAAGGGGGTTGGAGGGAGTTTGAGCAGCGACGAAGTCCCTGTGGGTTATGTCGAGGGGGAGGGGGGATGAGGGGGTAGCTGTGTGAGAGGGGGCGGGTTGAGAAGGCGTGTGAGTTGCGGCAATGTCCTTGCGAATTGTGTCAATCTTGTTTTTCAAGTGATTGGCAATCTCAAGGGCAGTGAGTGAGGTGCTGGGTGGAGGTGGGGGTGGCGAGAGTAGAGAGTTGAAGGTGGAGAAGAGTCGGCGAGGATTGGAGGAGAGGGCCTTGATGAGGGTCAGGAAGTAGGCTTGTTTGGCAGTATGGAGGGAGGAGGTGTAGGTGTGGAAGGTAGATTTGTATCGGGTGAAGGCTTGTTGGGATTTGGTTTTGCGCCATAGTCGCTCCAGTGTCGTTTGAGGGTTTTGGTGTGATCAGTCTGCTAGGGCTGGAGCGGTCGGGGTCTGATGTTGCGTGTGGTTAAAGGCGCTAGTGAGTCAAGGGCTGTTGACAGCGCATTGTTGTAGGCAGTCATGGCCAAGTCGGGGCAGGACAGGGGGAGGATGCGGTCGTGGAGTTGATCAGCTGCGGAGTGGAGGGAGGCAGGGTTAAGGTTGCGGAGGTTACGGCTGGTAGAAGTGTGACAGTTGGAGGGGTAGGCGTTGAAGGATGAGGAGATAGAGAAGGTAATCAGGTTGTGGTCAGAGAGAGGGAAGGGGGTGTTAGTGAGGTTGTGGGGAGCGCAGCGGTTGGAGAAGACAAGATCAAGGATATTACCGTCGGAGTGGGTGGTGGATTGTATGCACTGTGCAAGTGCAAAGGAGGAGGTTAAGTGGAGGAGACGGGCTGTGTCCGGGTTGTCGAGGTTGACAGGGATGTTGAAATCCCCAAGGATGATAGTGGGTAGCTCAGAGGAGAGGAAGAAGGGTAGCCAGGAGGAGAAGTCTTCCAGGAAGCGGGGTATGGATCCAGGAGGCCGGTATATCATAGCAATCTTCAGGGGGGTTGGGGAGAATAGTCGGACGCAGTGGGCCTCGAAGGAGGAGAAGGATAGGGAGGGGGGTTTGGGAGGACTCGGAAGGTGCTCAGCGGTGACAGGAGCAGGCCAACCCCACCACCTTTACGACCGTTGGGCCTGGGTGAGTGGGTCCAAGTGAGACCTCCGTAGGAGAGTGCAGCAGGGGAGGTAGAGTCAGTGGCCTGGATCCAGGTTTCCATAATCGCCAGGAGGTTGAGGGAGCGGGAAACAAAGAGGTCGTGGATGGCGGTAAGCTTGTTGCACACCGATCGGGCGTTCAGGAGTGCACATGAAAACGGGGGGGAGATTTTAGGG
The DNA here is from genome assembly GCF_062004578.1 of Staurois parvus. Lineage (NCBI taxonomy): Eukaryota > Metazoa > Chordata > Amphibia > Anura > Ranidae > Staurois > Staurois parvus. Next base: position 114,751 of record NW_028320913.1, on the reverse strand, counting down.
AGCAGGGGGACAGATACTAAGTTGCAGGGGTTGCGGCAGGACGTGGAGGCGGGAGGGTTTTGTGCGGGTGAGGGAGGTGGTGGAGGGCCAGGATTTGGGGAGATGTCCCCCGCGGTTATGAGGAGGAGAAGGGTGAGAAAGGTGGCATGGGAGCGGGATGTGCAGGAGCGTGAGAAACTACTAGTGGAGGTGTTTGGGTCAGTGGGAGAGTGGAGTAATAGGAGGAGGTGGTAGGTGCCATAGAGGGGTGAGGGAAGCAGTGAGGGCACAATATACAAATGTTTGGGAGGAGCAGAGGGATGTAGTGAATGGATTTTGGGAACAGAGGAGAGGAAGATGAGAAGGAGTAGTGGAAGAGGCATTTTGGGGAGGTGATGAAAGCAATAGTAGGGAGATGATAGCATTGAGGGGTAGATGTACAAGTTTTGGGGTGGAGCAGAGGGGTAAAGAAATGAGATTTGGAAACAGAGGATAGTAATATGAAGAGAAGAGGGGTGTATTATATAAAAAGGTACATGGAGTGGGACTCAGGTATGTAAAAGATGTTTCCTTGAAGTCTGTCCAGCATGCAGTAGAGTTTCTTGCTGTTGTTGTGTCTTCCTGCTGCTTAAGTTCTCCTGCTTTAGTTCAACTGCTGTGTTTAACTGCTCCTACACAGCTCTAGACATCCCCCCCATGGAGAGAGCCTGATGGTGACCAACAACACTCCTGATCCAACCCCACCCGAGAGAGCCTTCCACTAACACCCCCCGACAGAAAAAAAAGACACTCACCTTCACAGGTCTGGCTATCCCCAGGAATGACAATGGGACTCTGCATACACCATCAAGCAGCCCACAGCCTCTCTCAGATCCCACCTGGTCCCCATATCCCTCCTCTGAGGGCCAGTGCTGCCCCCCCCCCCCTAAAAAATGCCACCCTAGGCAAATGCCTTGTTTACCTTGTGGTAAATACGCCCCCCGAGTAACATAAGCACTTAGTATCCAACTCACTCTGTGCTGGAATCCAGTTTGTTCAGATTGTATTTTCTTGGTGTACATTCCGTGTAGAGCGTGGGCCAGAACATACACAGCCCTGTATGCATAGGAAGGTATAGATGTATAATTAAAAAATACTTCAGAAATATCATTTACATTTGTACAAGGTCTGAGAGAGAGCTGAGTATATAAATGAAAAAGGTTATTTTTGTCCGGATTTGGGGAAAGACACAGAAGCAAAGAAATCCAAATATCTTCCAGTATTGGGTCAGTTAAGCAGCTGGAGAAGTTGACACCAACACCACGATGATTGAAGTTCACGCTTTTCATTTGTGGCCACTGAAATATGAAGCTGCAGCTGATTGGTATAAAATCACCATAGCCGGTATCTAAGACTTTACTCCACGACGGCGGGAAAATAAATGTGATATTTTCTATAACAGAGGGCATAACAGCAGCAAAAAAAGAAAAGTACGTTGTGGAAGTTCCACAAACTACCACGACTTTAGCTGTTGATTCATTAATATCCTTTAATTGTCGATAATTATCTTTAGCATTTGAAGTGATTTGAAAGATATAATCTTTGCAGATCCCGTGTTGGCTCATCATCCTGCTCAGTTCTTGGGCCTCATCGACACCACTGCCATCCATTGATGTTACTATTCCAACCCAGTTCCACCCAAAATGCTTCAAGAAATGTACAACAGCCGTATAATAGGCCCGACTGTCCGGTGTCATACGGAATAAAGTTGGATACATTCTTCCATCACTCCGGGGAGGGTGAGTGACTCGATAACTAAGCTGGATGATACGTTGGGAGATATTTTCATGGGATGGTAGTATCATTATTATTCAAACAAAGAAAATATATAAATGACACACAAAGATCTCTATCATATTAGGATGGACTTTGTCTTTTTTCAACCAGACTAACTATGTAACTATATTTGTTTTTTCTGTTCTAATAAAAAGAAGTACTTGCCAGAATTTATATCCTAGAGATCTAAGTAGATGACGGCACACAATGCCTACTTACCTTCTACACCCTCACATTCAGCCCTTAATTCACCTACAGAACTGCTCATTCTAAGGCTACATAGTTACATAGTTAGTCTGGCTGAAAAAAGACAAAAGTCCATCCAGTTCAACCATGGAAGTAAAAAAAAAAAGAATGTTTTAATCCTACACCCACAGTTGATCTGGAGGAAGTCGGAATGAAACAGTCTACCAGCTATACTTCGTAGCATTGAAAATGATCAGTCCAGTTGACTGCCTGTCTCAATTCGTGAGGCCCTAAAATTCCAGGAAAGTACTAAACCCCCCCCCCCCAAATGACACCTTTTTGGAAAGCTGAAGAGAGAGCTGGAATGCTCTTAAAGGAGAAACTATTTTTGTCCCCATATGTACATAGTTTCTAAGGAGTTTGTCCTCAAGTTCACAGTTCCCTTGGGCATCCCATACACCCCTCAACCCCTCCGAGTTCTAAACCCCTAAATAAAATTACAAAACCAAGATCAAAGACTGTTTTCTGACTCCAGTGTGCAGAGTGTGAAAGAAAATGCGTGTTGCCTGGCTATGCAGAGCATTAGAGGGACCCAATAATTGTTATTGCTCCTGCAAAGCAAAGTGTAAAATAAAAGATCACTGATCACCCCCCCAGAGAAGTTTTTTTTTTTTTTTTAACAACTTGCCAACTGCCTGCCTACAATCTGCGGGCCAGTGGTGGGTCTGGGCAAAGCGATGTATCCTTACGTCACTTTCTATTTTGGGGTGTATCTGCGCCCCCACTGTCCCCCCCGTCAGACAAGGGAAACAAGAGAGAACACCGCACTGTGAGGAAAAGCGCTACAATTTACACACACATGGTAGATTAGTACATAAACCCTTTGATCCCCCCGTCACCCAGCCACTGACATTAGTACAGTGTCAGTATATAGAATTTTTCACTGATCACTGTATTCCTGCCACTAGTGACATCAGATGATATCAGGGTCAGTTATCGCCCCTCCCAGCCGGGGTCAGCCAGTGTTAGATTACCCGCACACTATAGGTCACTGATCCCCCCATTACTAGTACAGTGTCACTATATGAACCACTGATGTATTGTACATGGAGATCATATCCCCCCCTTATGGATTATACATGGAGATCATATCCCCCCCTTATGTATTATACATGGAGATCATATCCCCCCCTTATGTATTATACATGGAGATCATATCCCCCCTTATGTATTATACATGGAGATCATATCCCCCCTTATGTATTATACATGGAGATCATATCCCCCTTATGTATTATACATGGAGATCATATCCCCCTTATGTATTATACATGGAGATCATATCCCCCCTTATGTATTATACATGGAGATCATATCCCCCCCTTATGTATTATAAATGGAGATCATATCCCCCCTTATGTATTATACATAAAGATCATATCCCCCCCTTATGTATTATAAATGGAGATCATATCCCCCCTTATGTATTATACATGGAGATCATATCCCCCTTATGTATTATACATGGAGATCATATCCCCCTTATGTATTATACATGGAGATCATATCCCCCCTTATGTATTATACATGGAGATAATATCCCCCCCTTATGTATTATAAATGGAGATCATATCCCCCTTATGTATTATACATGGAGATCATATCCCCCCTTATGTATTATACATGGAGATCATATCCCCCCTTATGTATTATACATGGAGATCATATCCCCCTTATGTATTATACATGGAGATCATATCCCCTTATGTATTATACATGGAGATCATATCCCCCCTTATGTATTATACATGGAGATCATATCCCCCCTTATGTATTATACATGGAGATCATATCCCCCTTATGTATTATACATGGAGATCATATCCCCTTATGTATTATACATGGAGATCATATCCCCCTTATGTATTATACATGGAGATCATATCCCCCCTTATGTATTATACATGGTGATCATATCCCCGCTATGAAGCCTGAGCTGGAGTGTATGGAGCCAGCAATGTGATCTAGTGGAGACCCTGAAAGCATCCAGCGGGTTCATGCAGGAGAAATACAAGAACGAGGAGCGTTTCAGGCAGGCCCGTAACAGATCGTTAGCGGCCGCGAGGGGCCAAATTGGAGAGGCGGTGTCATCCGGGGACCTGTCAGACCCCATGTGAGGTCGGGGAAGGAAGCAAAGTTACTTCTCAGCGTGCTGGAGAATGTTTGATAGCGGAGGGTGAGTTGGAACCCATCCCCCCTTCAGCAACAGCAGCTAGATTGGGGATCCCAGGTGGAGCAGGAGGTTGGTGCCCTGGAATTTGTGACCGCATTAGAGTCCCCCCTGCATGGACGGCAGTTTGTGTTTTCATCTGATGACACCGGTGATGAGGCAGAGAAGTGTCCGACATTTGTTTGGTTGTTTGTGACATATCTGCAGCAAATGCAAATGTGAATAATATGGGTTCTTCATGTGATGCCACTTTGGTTGGTGCAGTATCTGCTGCGGCCAGCATTGCCCCATCCCCAGCTCCATGCCCAGTCTCAGTCCCAGCTCCAGGCCCAGGCCCAGTCCCAGCTCCAGGCCCAGTCCCAGCTCCAGGCCCAGTCTCAGCCCCACCTCCGGACCCAGTCTCAGCCCCACCTCCGGGCCCAGTCTCAGCCCCACCTCCGGGCCCAGTCTCAGCCCCACCTCCGGGCCCAGTCTCAGCCCCAGCTCCGGGCCCAGTCTCAGTCCCAGCTCCAGGCCCAGTCTCAGCCCCAGCTCCAGGCCCAGTCTCAGCCCCAGCTCAAGGCCCAGTCTCAGCCCCAGCTCAAGACTCAGTCTCAGCCCCAGCTCAAGGCCCAGTCTCAGCCCCAAGTCAAGGCCCAGTCTCAGCCCCAGCTCCAGGCCCAGTCTCAGCCCCAGCTCCAGGCCCAGTCTCAGCCCCAGCTCCAGGCCCTGTCTCAGCCCCAGCTCAAGGCCCAGTCTCAGCCCCAGTTCCAGGCCCAGTCTCAGCCCCAGCTCAAGGCCCAGTCTCAGCCCCAGCTCAAGGCCCAGTCTCAGCCCCAGCTCAAGGCCCAGTCTCAGCCCCAAGTCAAGGATCAGTCTCAGCCCCAAGTCAAGGCCCAGTCTCAGCCCCAAGTCAAGACCCAGTCTCAGCCCCAGCTCCAGGCCCAGTCTGAGCCCCAGCTCCAGGCCCTGTCTCAGCCCCAGCTCCAAGCCCTGTCTCAGCCCCAGCTCCAGGCCCAGTCTCAGCCCCAGCTCCAGGCCCAGTCTCATCCCCAGCTACAGGCCCAGCCTCAGCCCCAGCTACAGGCCCAGCCTCAGCCCCAGCTACAGGCCCAGCCTCAGCCCCAGCTACAGGCCCAGCCTCAGCCCCAGCTACAGGCCCAGTCTCAGCCCCAGCTACAGGCCTAGCCTCAGCTCCAGCTACAGGCCCAGCCTCAGCCCCAGGTACAGGCCCAGCCTCAGGCCCAGCTACAGGCCCCGTATCAGCCCCAGCTACAGGCACAGTCCCAGCCCAAGCCCCAGCTCAAAGCCCAGTCTCAGCCCCAACTCCAGGCCCAGTCCCAGCCCCGGTTGCCAAGGGAGCCCTGAGCTATGCAGCAGCTTTAAAAAATAGACAGGGGGTAACAAGACCACCGGAAGGTCAGGCAGGGGGATCACCACCAACCATCAAAAGAAGAAATGTTGTCCAGCTAAAATGGGAAGGAGGAAGCCCCCCCCCCCAAATAGAAGGGAGGTTGTTGACAGAATTCTTGATATGGACTTCAAAGCAGTTGACAGATTTGCTTTTATAGCCCCGGTAGGGACCGGGGAATATGACGTATAATTTGTGAAGCCGGAGTGCCTAGACTTGTTCTGGCAAAAATATGAGAATGAGTGGAAGGGGACCCCCAGGTGGGAGGGCCTTACCCCAAAAGTTGTTTCTAGGCAGCCCCTTGTCAAAACCATTACAATTCTGGTCAGGAATGAGTCAATCCCCTCGGCAGACATTATAGTATGGCTAAAGCGGTTTGGGGAAGTGTTAGCCCCCTTTAATAAAATCTTGGATGATGGTGGGATCTGGACTGGGGGACGGTTGGCGACCGTAAGGTTGCGGGTGGAGCATAACATGGTAATGCATCTCCCATCTTCGACCTTCCTTGTTCAAACATTTTATTAACAATAAACCATAATGTTACAAATGTTGCAAACAGGGAGACTTTGTTAGGGTACATTGGACATTGAGGTGGCAGTAGGACATAGAAAAAATTAATGAGGATCGCATTACAAATGTCTATATAGTTCTAGCGGAAACAGGTATATAAAAGTCGACTACAGATAACATCATTGTCCCTGCCAATCAGAGTATTGTCTCCCAGGTGCAAAAAAGAAATAGGTCAAAGTTTGGAGGGGGATCAGACGGGGGTGGAAAATAGGGGAGGGAAAGAGGAACAGCAACGGTGACTCCATGAGCATTCAGCAAGTTTGCAGCAGACCTCAGGTGCTGCCTATGAAGGGCTACTGACAGTAGCCTTGGCGCACAGTATACCAATCAAGGGAGAAGGAGTAATTCATCGAAGTTAGGCGGGAGGAAATGCTCTACCCAGGGGCTCCATATGCGTAAAAATTTAGGAATCTTGTCTAGAATTGTGGCTTCCACCTTTGCATGTATCATGGCTTGTGTTATTCTGGTTTTGACGGCCGCAACACTTAGGGTGGGGGATTTCCAGGATTTAGCTATAACTTGTTTAGCTGCCGTCGTAACTTGCATAAGGAGCTTGAATTGTGAATTGGAAACTCCAGGGGGGCACCTATTGAGTAGGGCTGTTGTTGGGTCGGGTCGTAGAGTGATAGTGCTAAGTGTATGATATCATGGTGAAAATTTCATCCCAAAAGACTTGGGCTACTGGGCAGTTCCACCACATATGGTAGTGTGTTCCTAGGTCTGTGCAGCCTCTAAAACAGTTGGGAGAGTAATTAGGGGTACATTTTGCGATTCTCGCTGGGACCAAGTACCAGCGGGTTAAAACTTTATAATTTGTTTCCAATGCTACAATGTTCTGTGATGAAGATTTTGTGTCGGCCAAAATGCGATCCCAATCAGATGGGTCAAGTTTCTTGCCTAAATCCACTTCCCCCTTATGGGTATACAGAGGGGGGGACATGGTGATCGAAGTTGTGAAGAGTGAATATAAGCAAGAGATAAGCCCACGTCTGTGAGGGTCTTTGTAGCATGCTCGTTCGAAGAGAGTCATGGCCTCTGGCCGATTAGTTGTTGTAGCTAAGGGGGCGTAAAAGTGTTGTAGCTGCAAGTATCTGAATATCTCGGAAGCTGGGAGGCTATGCGTTTCACGCAGCAAGGCAAAGGATTTAAACTTATTCCTCTGTAGGAAATTATGTGTGCGGAGCAAATTAGCAGAGGACCAGGCTTTGAATAAAAGGGGTGTCTGCCAGGCCGGGGGAAAAGCTGGGTTTCGCAGGAACGAAAGCAGGGGATTATGTAGTGATTGAAGGGGATATCGGGTTTTCAGCTTGTCCCACATGGATAAAAAGTGAGAAGTGATGGGGTTGGTTATAGAGCGGCGGTCTATTGGCCTCAACCAGAGTAAGTTAGCCGTAGATAAGGGGTCACATTCTATCGACTCTAGTGCCACCCATTGTGGGATTTCAAAGGTTGCATGATATTTAGGTAATTGGGCTAAATGCGCTGCTTGATAGTATTTGCTGATGTCGGGTAAACCTAGACCACCATTGAGCTTAGAACGGTATAGGATGGAGCGAGGTATACGAGGGCGAGTTTTGCCCCATACATAGGAAAAAATGCGACACTGCAGTGTGCGGATGTAGTGAGGGGGGACTGGGACTGGGAGGACTCTAAGTAGATATAGGATTTTTGGGAGGATTGACATTTTGATAACTGCTATTCTGCCTAGCCATGCGAGAGGTAGGGAAGAACATTTGGTCAACAGGGCCGAAAGATGGTTTAGCATCGAAAGATAGTTAGCTGCATAAAAGGTCTGAAAACTTAGGGGTCAGTTTGATTCCCAAAAAAGGGATATGACACTGTGACCAAGGAAATGGTAAAATCTGCTTTAGATGCGTCAACTCTACCGGGGGAGAGAGATGTTGAGTGCTGTTGATTTATGGGGATTTATTACTAGTCCAGACAGCGAACCAAACGCTTTGAGAAGCCGGAGTAGGGATGGAGAGGAGGTCAGTGGAGATGTAAGAAAGCAAGACGTCATCCGCGAAGAGACATAGTTTATGATGCATGCCTCCTATCTCCAGTCCCCTGATATCCGGATTAGCTTTGATTAAGAGGGCGAGAAGCTCTATAGCCAGGGCAAAGAGCAAAGGGGACAGAGGGCAGCCCTGTCTCGTGCCCCTGGAGATTGGGAACTGAGCTGAACTATGTCCCAGATACCTAATTCTGGCCGAAGGCTCTCGATACAGCGAGAAGACCCAGGTTAAAAAATGTGGGCCGAAACCCCAACGATGCAATATATATCTGAGGTAAGGCCATGAGACTGTATCGAATGCTTTCCTGATATCCAGGGACAGGAAACAGGCTGGGATATTACGGGACCTGGCTAAGTCAGCCAATAGAGATGCGCGCCTAATATTATCCCCCGCTTGCCTAGTTGGGATAAAGCCCACTTGGTCGTTATGTATTAGAGAGCCAATACACAGGTTAAGACGGGAAGAGAGGATCTTGGCTAACAGTTTGATGTCAATGTTGAGAAGAGAGCTTGGCCTATAATTGGACCACTGCGGGTCATCAGAATTCGGCTTTGGGATCATTGATATGTTCGTTTGTACTGTTTCATGGTTGAAGGTTTGGCCAGACAGTAAGGCATTAAAAGCATTAGTGAGGATAGGTGTAAGGAGATGGGCACATTTTTTATAATAAGTGGCTGAGAAGCCATCTGGTCCTGGGCGTTTACGGCTGGGGAGATGGGTCGCTCAAGTGCCACTAATTGGCACTCCGAAAGTTTTGGGAAGGAAATGGAAGTTGAAAGGGCCTCTGCTTGTGCGGGGTCAAAAGGTGTGGAAGAGGAGTAAAGCTGTGCCAGGTGTTTTTGGAAAGTCTGTAGAATGGGTTCTGGGTTGCTATTGAGGTTGCCAGAAGAGGTGCGTAGTCGGATAGGTTTAGTAAGCTGGTCAAGCCTGCGGAGTGAGAGGGCCAGGAATGTATTGGGTTTATTTGCCCTAGTGTAATATTTGTGCCTAGATCTGCAGAGTGAGAGTTCCGCTTGATCTGTGAGAATGAGATCTAGAGCCAATCTAGATCGCTCCAGGGCCTCACGGTTGGCAGGCGTGGGAGCCGCCTGGAAAGCTGGGTGGGAGCAATCGTAGGCCTGTTCCAGGGAGAGACGTTGTCGCCGTTTGGTTTTATTTAAGAAGGATGCTTTGCTAATGCAAAACCCTCGCAATACCGGTTTATGTGCTTCCCATAACAGGAGAGGAGAAATATCAGGCGATTGGTTAAGAGAAAAATAGTCTTTAAGGCCTGCTTCAATTTCTAGACAGTGAGCTGGGTTTGCAAGCAAGTTATCATTGATGATCCAGGAGGGTTCAGCAGGGGATGGAGCTAGCGAGGTCATGGCCGTGAGTACGGTCAGACCAGGGGATTGGAATTATTTCAGAAGTCAGGAGTCGGGAGGTAGAGGCGGTGGTAATGGAAATATGATCTATCCTGGAGAATGACTGGTGGGGATGAGAATAAAAGGTGTATTGGCGTTTAGCCGGGTTGAGTTCTCGCCATGTATCTATCAAAGAATAACATGGCTTGGAAGGTTTGTTTAGAGGCAGGGATAGGAGATGGTTGAGGGGATTTGTCGAGAAAGGGATATATTACACTGTTAGAATCTCCGCTAGCAATTAAAGTTCCGCGTTTATGGTGGTCTATAACCGAGAGTATGTGGGAAAGGAATGGTAAAGGGTCTTGGTTTGGGGCATAGTATGCAACAATGGTGACATCTACGTCCAGGAGTTGCCCTACTAACAGGAGGTAACGACCCTCCGGATCTTTGATTTCGGTACGTAGAGTGAAAGGTGTTGTGCGATGAAAGGCAATCAGTACCCCCCCTACGTTTGGTGGAGGCAGAGGCTGTATAGACCTGAGGAAATCGGGGGCCGAAAAACTTAGGAGTAGAGTTGGGAGTGAAGTGTGTTTCCTGTAGACAGACCACGTGTGCTTTGAGTGTAGCAAAGGTTCGGAAGGCCTTATTACGCTTCTGTGGAATATTGAGGCCCTGTACATTCAGGGTAAGGATATTTAACGAGCCCATGGGAAAAGTGCATAGTGGTTAGAGTAGCATGTCACTACCTCCGGGGGTGGAGCATGATGGTTACTGTGGGAGATGAGAACGCTGCGGAGTGTGTTGTGCAGAGTCATGGAGTCACGCTGGAGAAGGGGAGGAGGGGTACGGTATGTGAGAGGCAACAGGAAAAAAAGGGTATAAGAGGCCATTTAAGGCCTAGAGGGTGGGTTCCCAAGGACACACCGAGTCAGGGCGGGCTAGGGAACAATAGTAGCCCAAGTGCTATGAAATAACCAATAACACAGGGGCTAGGTTGGAGTGTGCAGGTACACGGACCGTAAGGATGACAGCAACGAGATTGATAAATGATGGCGAGGTCCCGGTAGAACAGGTGCATAAAAAAAAAAAAACTTATTAAAGAAAATCATGGTATCCTAGGTTCAGACGGCAGTAGCTGTACTAGTGAGATATCATGGGGGAAGGGCTGTGGCATCACATGCCGTCGAAGCCCAGGCTCCCAAATATAAATTAAGCTAGAATGAAGCCCGGGGGGGAGAATTACCAGGTAGAGGGAGAAAGAGGGGTAACCACAACGACAGTCAAGAGGGTACACCGTTTGGTGTATGTAGCCAAAACAAAATGAGGGAAAAAGAAGAATAATCGTGGGATATAGTTCAGTCCATGGTATCTTGTGAAGACAGACCCGGAGACAAAAAACGTCCTCATTTGTGGAGATTGAGTGGGCCTTCAGTAGCACGCGCGGGGAGGGATTTCCGCGGTGAGCAGGATGCAGACCTCCGCTTGGCGCTCTCCGAAGGCATCGCTGGGGAGTGTAGTTGCAGGATCCGCAAGGTGTCTAGGAGATCTTCTGGAGTCTTGCAGGTGTAATCTCGGGATTGGTATCGGAACCGCACTGCGAAGGGGAAGCTCCACCTATACTGAATAGCGTGTTGTTGGAGCACTAGTAGATGAGGTTTCATAGCCCTGCGCTTGGCGATAGTTGTGGGGCATAGATCTTGGAATAATTGGTAGGTATGTCCCTGGAACTGTAGAGATTCTGCGTTACGGGCAGCTTGTAGGAGTTGCTCTTTGGTGCGGAAGAAGTGGAGCTTGGCTATAATGTCGCGTGGAGGACCATCTGTGCGTCGTGACGCTAATACCCTGTGGACTCTATCCAATTCTAATCTCTCGATTGGGATAGCTGGGGCAAGCTCTTGGAACAGAGCTGTAACCGTTGATTGGACATCGACGATCGTTTCCGGAAGGCCACGGATACGCAGGTTTGAGCGCCGTGCCCGGTTTTCAAAGTCCTCCAATCTTATCAATAATGTAGCGTTTTCGTCACACAGGAGATCCAGGTCATCCGTAAGTGTCTGAAGCGAGGTGTCAAGACCATCTACCCTCTGTTCTAGGTCCGCGGTGCGCTGTCCTAGTTCACCGATTTCCCTAGATAGCGTGGCAGTGATGCGGTCCGAGGTGTGCTTCAAAGCTTTGTATAGCATTTTTTCAAAGCGTGATAACAGGTCAGGGGATGTAAGGTCAGGCGTCAGGGCTTGTGCAGGGACATCAGTTTCAGTGTCAGACTCACCCTCAGACGTGCAGGGATGGCTGGGCTGTGGATCCTGCAGGGCTGCATATGCCCCTGCTGCTTGTTTGCTTCCACGTGTTGGGGCGGTGGCCATCTTTGTGGAGGCCTTTGCCAGGGCCTCCTTGATTGTTTTGGTGGAAGGGGGGACCTGGTGCCAAGGTGCCCCCTTAACCATTGTGTAGTTTGTGGGGGGGGCTGTTATAGTGATTTCAGCCCCCCTGTTCTCCCTCTCCTCTGCCTGGGCACAGTGTAGGCAGCGGTGGGTGGGCCTGTGTGCGGCTCACCACGGGGACACGAGTCCCCTGCCAGAGATCCTCGCTCTGCAGCAGGTGATCCGCCGCGAACCAGGGCGGATCAGACCCTGGATGGATTGCCTCGGGGATCGGGTCCCCCCCAGGATATATTGTGGGCCGGGACCCGCTGCTCAAAAGGCACTGTCACCCGACGGGGAGACGGAGCCTTATCGGGACATGTCCGTCCCGCCGGCCGCGCATGCGCACTCCCCCTTCGACCTTCCTTGGGAAGGATAGACTAATAGTCTTTTACTCCGGGCAGAAGGAAGTCTGCCACTGGTGTGGCAACAAGGGGCACTTCGCCTCAAGTTGCAAGGTTTTGAAATGCTCGTTATCTAGTATTGCTGAGGAGTCGGCCAGGATGGATGCAGAGGAGGAGGGTGCGGTGCCCTGGTACTTTTTTCCGGCATGGTAACGTGTTGGCGGGTCATTGAGGTAGAGATTGGAAGGTGTATGGTCTTGGACGTCCTTGTGAAGGGGCAAGAGCTAAGGCTCATTAACATCTACGGTCCCCAGTCTACGTGGGATAGGAAATGCCTTTAATACTGTCACTAGGCTTAAGGACAGGAAGGGCTCCAATGACAGGCTGGAGTATGACAGCAGTTTTTTAAATGCGATAGTTAGGGAGGCAGGTCTGGAGGATGCCTTAATTAAGCGCAGCCCGGAAAGCACGGGATTCACTTTTAGGCGAGGTAGAAGTGAGAATAGAATAGATTGTTTTTTTTAAACGGGGACTCTGCCTTCTCAGCACTTGAGTGTCGGGCGGTGGAGTTTTCCGACCACCTTTTGTTAACTGTGATTTTGAATGCCTCAGATACGCCGCTGAAGGGAATGGGTGTCTAGAGGATGAATTCTGTTCTGCTGCAGGACGAAGAGGTGAGACGATCCTTTGAGAAGTTTCTTCAGGCTCAGGAGACCATCCTGGATTTCTGCAGCAGTAAGTCGGAGTGGTGGGAGCTTACCAAAGTGCAGATTGGCAGGTTTTTCAAGGCCCTAGGTAAGAGGAAACAACAAGATAAATACACTGCCTATCAGCAGTTACGGAGAAAGCTTGACCGCCTTGTCTCAGAGGGTGGAGATTCTGGGACAATCTCAGAGGTTAAGCTTCTCTTGAAGAAGTATCAGTATGATCGGCATGCCTCTTTGGTTCTGGAGAGGGACTACGGGAAGTACCATTCACCCGACCCTTACCAGAATTGTAAACGAAGCATAGCAATTAAGACGATCAGCGATCTGAGGGATAGTACAGGATCCCTGATGAAATCCAGGTCAGGGATCTTGGAGGTCTCAAGGGATTTTTTTGAGGATCTTTTGAAAGAGAAGCACCTTGACCGGGCAGGGTTGTCAAGCTTCCTGGACTCTACACCAGGTTTGGAGAATAACACCCCATCCACAAGTTTGACAAGTGAGATCACAGCTGAAGAGGTTGCCAAAGTGATAGACAGTCTGGCCATTAAAAATACACCAGGGCCAGATGGGTTGACAGTGGAGTTTTTTAAGACTTTCAAATCTAGCTTGGCACCTCACCTAGCGGAGGTGCTTAACTGCTGTCTGGATGATGGTTTACTCCCTCCCTCCATGAGGAAGTCAGCTGTGATCTTGCTGTCAAAAGGTAAGGACCCTACAATGACTGAGAATTGGCACCCCATTAGCGTGCTCAATGTTGATAGAAAGATCCTGGCCAAGATCCTTTTCTGGCGCTTGTCATCAGTGGCAGACGGGTTACTTTCATGGCAGCAGCACTGCTCGGTTCAGGGCAGGAGCACCTTTTCAGCTGTGTTAGCTGTCCAGGAGGCTCTGGAGTGATGCAGGGCTGATGGCTGTGGGAAGTACTTGCTGGCGTTGGATCAATCTAAGGCTTTTGATTGGGTCAACCACAAGTACTTCTGGCATCTCCTTGACAGGTATGGCCTGGAGGGAGGTTCTTTGGATGGCTTCAGGCTTTGTACAGAGGGGCTGAGAGCTTCATGTTGATCAATGGTTGGATTGGGCGGCCCTTTGAGGTCGGCTCGAGGGTGCACCAGGGGTGTCCACTGAACCCTCTGGTCTATGCCTTTGCCATTGACCCCTTCATTAGAAGGCTAGATGGCGGGGTGTTGGGCGGGGTGCCAGTGGGCACTGTTGGTGAGCCACCTTTGAGGGTCGTGGCTTATGCCGATGACATATCAGTATTAATCTCTGGGACCGTTGAGGCGCAGGAGGTGGTCTCGGTGATGGAGCAGTATGCGGAGGCATCCGGCTCCAAGATTAATCATGACAAGTGTGAAGTTTTCTGGATGGGCAGGGAAGGTGAAGGCTTCGAGCTTCCGGACGTCTTCCCAGAGGTAAAAGTGCTAGGCATCGAATTTGATGATGAATTTTGAGCCCTGATGACTACAACAAAACAAAATTGGGAGTCCAGGTTGGCAGATGCTGATGTTAAAGTGAGATGCTGGAAGGGGTGGCGGCTGTCCCTAAGGGAAAGGGTTGACCTAATCAAGACTTACTTGGTCCCTGTTTTCTTATATGTCAGTTTCATTTGCCTCTTGCCAGAGTCTCTCTACACGAGGGTTTACAGCTGCTTCTTCCAGCTATTATGGGGGAACAGACTGAACCTTGTGAAGCGCGATGTGACTTATCAATCCAGGCGGGAGGGTGGCCTAGGTATGGTCATCCCAACTTTTTTTCTTCTCTCTTATGTTTATTAAACATAATCTTGGTAGCATGTTCAAAGAGAGACCGCCTGCATGTGTAGGCCTTTTCCAAGTCTGGTTTAAGCCTTTTCTGAACTGTTGGGAGAGAGGCGGGCCAGTGAGAAGCTTGAGAGTCAGGCATGGTAAGCTCCCGGCTTATGTCGCTCCGTGCTTGAAGATACCGAGGCGGTGGTGTGTGACTACGGAAGAGGTCAGATCGCTCCCTGGGAGACTCCTGAGGGAGAGGGTCGTGGCCTCTGCGTTTCATGCAACATTGGCCTTGAAGGATTGCCCAGGCCATATTTTTGGGAGGGGCTACGTTTGTTAAATATGGAAAGGATTCCCTTGAAGTTTAGGGACCAGGCCTGGCTTGCATTCCATGGCAGGCTCTATGTGAGGGGAAATCTGAAGTACCGTTCTCTGGATGACCGTGGTTGTCCGAGGACGGAGTGTGGGGGCGAGGTGGAATCTATGGACCACTTCTTGCTTCAGTGTCCCTTCATGTATAAAGAGGTGGGGAGGGCTCTAGACATCCCCTTCCTGCACTGCATGTCTTACGCAGAGTGGGTGTATGGGGCATTGGAAAGTCATACTGGTTTTGATTTGAACACTCTTTTTCTAGTTTGTCTAGTGACCCGTTACTACACATGGAATGCACGGTGTCATGTTTCCCTGCGGCAGAAGGTCCTTCCTGTTCAGGTGGTGGTGTGTGACATCCTTGGTGAGGTAGGGGAGATTCGGGGTCTAAAGAAAGACAGGTTGCGGCGAAAGGCCTGGATAGAGGTGTGGAGGAACATCAGGCCTGTAGCTGCAATCTTTTGATCTCTTGGTGAGGTTGCTTTCCTGTTTTTCCTCTTCATTCAATCCCCTAGATTTTGGTTAGAAGTCTTTTTGAAGAAAGGCTCTGTGTACCTGAAGGTCTAGGTTCCTTAGCTTTGGTTGTGTAGATAAGTAGTGTTTTTAAAGCCATAAAGGCTGCTGTTATTCAGTGGAAGTTGCTTCCCCTGCAAGGGGAGGATAAATGTAATGCCTGATAAGTGGGCCATAAAGGTCTTGGTGATGTTTTTTACTTTTTGTTTTCTGCTTTATGTAATTTTTTTGATGGTTGGAGGAGGCCATAAAGGCCATAACCAAAATATGAAGATGCATGAGGCTGCAGAAGCCTTGGTTTTTATGTTTAATCTTTAATGTATTTTTAGTTTGATTTTTCTGATGGAAGGTCAAGTAGACCTTATATACAAATATTGTTGGGCTGGAGGTCATAAAGGCCTCTATTAATGCTTTCTTACCTGCCCAGATAGTAAAGCCATAAAGGCTAAAGTTTCCTTTTTTTAATAGTATATATCTGATTTAGGGAGATGTATTCTGTTTTTGTTTTTGCTTGTTTCCAGATAATTGAATACTGTATGTATTTATGTATTCTTTTTGTATGTTTGTATAAAATGTAAGCTGGTTGCAATATTTTATTTCAATAAAATATCTCCAGCTATCCTACAGCTTTGTTAGGAGGAAGTGGGTGTGGCTGATGCACAGACGGCTTGTGAAGCAGAGAGTGAGGCTCTGCAGCTTTCTAGGCCTAAAACCAAGCTAGATTTATTGTTTAAGCCCTCGGCTGGATGACCGAGCCGGTCCGTGACCCAGGTGGGGGACCCCCCCAGGGCAGAGTACCAGTCCTAATGCTATCGAGGACTTGGGAAATGTGCCAAAAGGAGGTGAGTTGTACACCTCTTATCATGAGTGTCAGCTCATGTGGCCCGTATCGGGAGGGAGGAAGACAGACTGACAAGGTTGAAGCTGAAGATACGGAAGATGAAGGCCAGTTATGACCGTGTGTGGAGCAACAAGCGACAGGCAATAAGACCCGAGCTAGACTCGCTGGAGCTTGTTGTCCGCCAGCAGAGCTCCCTTGTCACATCGCTGAAGCAGGCAAGCGGGATCCTCCGCAAAAAGTATGTGAATGAGGACTGCTTCAGGCTTGCTCGGGAGCGGTCATTAGCCGCAGCCAGGGGACAGCCTGGAGGAGAGACCTCGTCCGGGGATCAATCTGATCCGCCTGGTGTGTCATCCCCTGCAGTGGAGTGTACCGGAGGGAGGAGACCAGCGAGCGTGGAGGAGTTGCAGGGATCCATCCCTGCTCATCAGCAGCAGCAGAAGAAACAGCCGGAGGGGGGGACCCAGGAGGATCCCAATGAAGTAGCGGGCAGCTTACAATTCGTTGCAGAAATGGAGTCCCCGCTCAGTGGAAGGCAATTTGTGTTCACTTCTGAGGAGTCCGGGGAGGATGAGGATACCTGCCCAAAGCCTGCCAAGCTGATTCCCAAGGAATCCGGCAGGAGAGTCACATGCAGGGACTGTTAGTAATGTACCTGATCAGTGTGCGGTGCAGGTGGGGGCAGATGTCAGCATATAGGTTAGTGCAGGAGTCAGCTTGCCAGTAATTGCAGATGTCAGGCTGCCGGTGGGTACAGGGGCCGACTTGCCTGTGAGTGCGGACATTAGCCTGCCGGTGGGTGCAGGTGTCAGCTTGCCTGTGAGTGCGGACATTAGCCTGCCGGTCAGTGCAGGGGCCGGCTTGCCTGTGAGTGCGGACATTAGCCTGCCGGTCAGTGCAGGGGCCGGCTTGCCTGTGAGTGCGGACATTAGCCTGCCGGTCAGTGCAGGGGCCGGCTTGACTGTGAGTGCAGACATTAGCCTGCCGGTCAGTGCAGGGGCCGGCTTGCCTGTGAGTGCGGACATTAGCCTGCCGGTCAGTGCAGGGGCTGGCTTGCCTGTGAGTGCGGACATTAGCCTGCCGGTCAGTGCAGGGGCCGGCTTGCCTGTGAGTGCGGACATTAGCCTGCCGGTCAGTGCAGGGGCCGGCTTGACTGTGAGTGCGGACATTAGCCTGCCGGTCAGTGCAGGGGCCGGCTTGCCTGTGAGTGCGGACATTAGCCTGCCGGTCAGTGCAGGGGCCGGCTTGCCTGTGAGTGCGGACATTAGCCTGCCGGTCAGTGCAGGGGCCGGCTTGCCTGTGAGTGTGGACATTAGCCTGCCGGTCAGTGCAGGTGTCGGCTTGCCTGTGAGTGCGTACATTAGCCTGCTGGTCAGTGCAGGGGCCGGCTTGCCTGTGAGTGCAGACATTAGCCTGCCGGTCAGTGCAGGAGCCGGCTTGCCTGTGAGTGCGGACATTAGCCTGCCAGTCAGTGCAGGGGCCGGATTGCCTGTGAGTGCGGACATTAGCCTGCCAGTCAGTGCAGGTGCCGGCTTGCCTGTGAGTGCGGACATTAGCCTGCCGGTCAGTGCAGGGGCCGGCTTGCCTGTGAGTGCGGACATTAGCCTGCCGGTCAGTGCAGGGGCCGGCTTGCCTGTGAGTGCGGACATTAGCCTGCCGGTCAGTGCAGGAGCCGGCTTGCCTGTGAGTGCGGACATTAGCCTGCCGGTCAGTGCAGGTGCCGGCTTGCCTGTGAGTGCGGACATTAGCCTGCCGGTCAGTGCAGGTGTCGGCTTGCCGGTGAATGCAGGTGATAGCTTGCCGGAGTGTGTAGGGAAGGGATGGTTTGCCGGTGTGTGCAGATGTCAGCCCACCAGCTAATTCAGATGTCAGCCCGCTGGTTAATACTGATGGTATCCTGCCAGGTAATACAAAT
This sequence comes from Staurois parvus, assembly GCF_062004578.1. Lineage (NCBI taxonomy): Eukaryota > Metazoa > Chordata > Amphibia > Anura > Ranidae > Staurois > Staurois parvus. The sequence continues at coordinate 96,363 of NW_028320913.1, read as the reverse complement.
GTCAGCCCGCTGGTTAATACTGATGGCAGCCTGCCAGGTAATACAAATGTCAGCCCACTGGTTAATACTGATGGCAGCCTGCCGGGTAATAAAAATGTCAGCCCGCTGGTCCATACTGATGGTAACCTGCCGGGTAATAAAAATGTCAGCCCGCTGGTCCATACTGATGGTAACCTGCCAGGTAATACAAATGTCAGCCCGCTGGTTAATACTGATGGTATCCTGCCGGGTAATACAAATTTCAGCCCGCTGGTTAATACTGATGGTAGTCTTCCAGGTAATACAAATGTCAGCCCGCTGGTTAATACTGATGGCAGCCTGCCAGGTAATACAAATGTCAGCCCGCTGGTTAATACTGATGGTAACCTGCCAGGTAATACAAATGTCAGCTCGCTGGTTAATACTGATGGTAACCTGCCAGGTAATACAAATGTCAGCCCGCTGGTTAATACTGATGGTAACCTGCCGGGTAATACAAATGTCAGCCCGCTGGTTAATACTGATGGTATCCTGCCGGGTAATACAAATGTCAGCCCACTGGTTAATACTGATGGTATCCTGCCAGGTAATACAAATGTCAGCCCACTGGTTAATACTGATGGTATCCTGCCGGGTAATACAAATGTCAGCCCACTGGTTAATACTGATGGTATCCTGCCAGGTAATACAAATGTCAGCCCGCTGGTTAATACTGATGGTATCCTGCCAGGTAATACAAATGTCAGCCCGCTGGTTAATACTGATGGTAGTCTGCCGGGTAATACAAATGTCAGCCCGCTGGTTAATACTGATGGTAGTCTGCCAGGTAATACAAATGTCAGCCCGCTGGTTAATACTAGAGATGAGCGAAGTATTCAAAAATTCGATTCGACTGATTCGGCAAATTCGTGAAAAAATTTTGATTCGATGCGAATATATTCGCTGCAAATTTAACTTATAAAAGGGTGTTTCTAGGCTTCAGAGAGCCTTTATATTAGTGCAGAACACTGTACCTTTAATTTAAATGCCCTTGGAGTCTGCTGGGGAAGAGAAATAATACTGTCAGTCAGTATGACATGCAGATGAGTGCCGTCGATCTTAGAATCACTGCACACTTCACTCATTTGGGCAGTCACGGGGCCAAAACCAGAGTGTGGAGCCACAGTGTGGCGGTGGAGGCAGCAGCAATGGGAGGCCATACAGCACCCTATGACAAAATGGAACCCATCAGCAGTGTGAGGAGACCTGAAAGTGGCACATGGCAGAGTGTGACGATGGAGACAGCAGCAATGGGAGGCCGTACAGGGACCCATGACACACTCTGGACCTGGCAGCAGCATGAGGCGGCGGTACAGGGGCCCATGACAGATTACGGGCCTGGCAGCAGCATGAGGAGTCGGTACGGGGGCCCATGACACACTCTGGACCTGGCAGCAGCATGAGGAGGCGGTACAGGGGCGCATGACAGATTACGAGCCTGGCAGCAGCAACTTGGACAGGAGGACGTTCAGCTTCTGCACCGTCGGGTGCGTGCTCGCAAACTGTTGTCTCTTGGAAACGGATTCCAAGAAAGACTGCTGACGGAATCCGTGAAGAGGAGTAGCAGGAGAAGGAGCATCTGAACGAGCGGAATATGCCAACAAGCGACAACAGGGGCCCATGGCAGATTACGGGCCTGGCAGCAGCATGAGGAGTCGGTACAGGGGCCCATGGCAGATTACGGGCCTGGCAGCAGCAATGGGAGGCCCGTAATCTGCCAGCACCCTATGACAAAAAATGGAACACACCAGCAGTGTGTGAGGAGACCTGAAAGTGGCACATGGCAGAGTGTGGCGATGGAAACAGCAGCAATGGGAGGCCGTACAGGGACCCATGAGAGACTCTGGACCTGGCAGCAGCATGAGGAGGCGGTACAGGGGCCCATGGCAGATTAGGGGCCTGGCAGCAGCTATGAGAGGCCCGTAATCTGCCAGCACCCTATGACAAAAAATGGAACACACCAGCAGTGTGAGGAGACCTGAAAGTGGCACATGGCATGAGACACTGTGGACCTGGCAGCAGCATGAGGAGGCGGTACAGGGGCCCATGGCAGATTAGGGGCCTGGCAGCAGCAATGGGAGGCCCGTAATCTGCCAGCACCCTATGACAAAAAATTGAACACACCAGCAGTGTGTGAGGAGACCTGAAAGTGGCACATGGCAGAGTGTGGCGATGGAGACAGCAGCAATGGGAGGCCGTACAGGGACCCATGAGAGACAGTGGACCTGGCAGCAGCATGAGGAGGCGGTACAGGGGCCCATGGCAGATTAGGGGCCTGGCAGCAGCAATGGGAGGCCCGTAATCTGCCAGCACCCTATGACAAAAAATGGAACACACCAGCAGTGTGAGGAGACCTGAAAGTGGCACATGGCATGAGACACTGTGGACCTGGCAGCAGCATGAGGAGGCGGTACAGGGGCCCATGGCAGATTAGGGGCCTGGCAGCAGCTATGGGAGGCCCGTAATCTGCCAGCACCCTATGACAAAAAATGGAACACACCAGCAGTGTGAGGAGACCTGAAAGTGGCACATGGCAGAGTGTGGCGATGGAGACAGCAGCAATGGGAGGCCGTACAGGGACCCATGAGAGACTCTGGACCTGGCAGCAGCATGAGGAGGCGGTACAGGGGCCCATGGCAGATTAGGGGCCTGGCAGCAGCAATGGGAGGCCCGTAATCTGCCAGCACCCTATGACAAAAAATGGAACACACCAGCAGTGTGAGGAGACCTGAAAGTGGCACATGGCATGAGACACTGTGGACCTGGCAGCAGCATGAGGAGGCGGTACAGGGGCCCATGGCAGATTAGGGGCCTGGCAGCAGCTATGGTAGGCCCGTAATCTGCCAGCACCCTATGATAAAAAATGGAACACACCAGCAGTGGGAGGAGACCTGAAAGTGGCACATGGCATGAGACACTGTGGACCTGGCAGCAGCATGAGGAGGCGGTACAGGGGCCCATGGCAGATTAGGGGCCTGGCAGCAGCTATGGGAGGCCCGTAATCTGCCAGCACCCTATGACAAAAAATGGAACACACCAGCAGTGTGAGGAGACCTGAAAGTGGCACATGGCAGAGTGTGGCGATGGAGACAGCAGCAATGGGAGGCCGTACAGGGACCCATGAGAGACTGTGGACCTGGCAGCAGCATGAGGAGGCGGTACAGGGGCCCATGGCAGATTAGGGGCCTGGCAGCAGCAATGGGAGGCCCGTAATCTGCCAGCACCCTATGACAAAAAATGGAACACACCAGCAGTGTGAGGAGACCTGAAAGTGGCACATGGCATGAGACACTGTGGACCTGGCAGCAGCATGAGGAGGCGGTACAGGGGCCCATGGCAGATTAGGGGCCTGGCAGCAGCTATGGGAGGCCCGTAATCTGCCAGCACCCTATGACAAAAAATGGAAAACACCAGCAGTGTGAGGAGACCTGAAAGTGGCACATGGCATGAGACACTGTGGACCTGGCAGCAGCATGAGGAGGCGGTACAGGGGCCCATGGCAGATTAGGGGCCTGGCAGCAGCTATGGTAGGCCCGTAATCTGCCAGCACCCTATGATAAAAAATGGAACACACCAGCAGTGGGAGGAGACCTGAAAGTGGCACATGGCATGAGACACTGTGGACCTGGCAGCAGCATGAGGAGGCGGTACAGGGGCCCATGGCAGATTAGGGGCCTGGCAGCAGCAATGGGAGGCCCGTAATCTGCCAGCACCCTATGACAAAAAATTGAACACACCAGCAGTGTGTGAGGAGACCTGAAAGTGGCACATGGCAGAGTGTGGCGATGGAGACAGCAGCAATGGGAGGCCGTACAGGGACCCATGAGAGACTGTGGACCTGGCAGCAGCATGAGGAGGCGGTACAGGGGCCCATGGCAGATTAGGGGCCTGGCAGCAGCAATGGGAGGCCCGTAATCTGCCAGCACCCTATGACAAAAAATGGAACACACCAGCAGTGTGAGGAGACCTGAAAGTGGCACATGGCATGAGACACTGTGGACCTGGCAGCAGCATGAGGAGGCGGTACAGGGGCCCATGGCAGATTAGGGGCCTGGCAGCAGCTATGGGAGGCCCGTAATCTGCCAGCACCCTATGACAAAAAATGGAACACACCAGCAGTGTGAGGAGACCTGAAAGTGGCACATGGCAGAGTGTGGCGATGGAGACAGCAGCAATGGGAGGCCGTACAGGGACCCATGAGAGACTCTGGACCTGGCAGCAGCATGAGGAGGCGGTACAGGGGCCCATGGCAGATTAGGGGCCTGGCAGCAGCAATGGGAGGCCCATAATCTGCCAGCACCCTATGACAAAAAATGGAACACACCAGCAGTGTGAGGAGACCTGAAAGTGGCACATGGCATGAGACACTGTGGACCTGGCAGCAGCATGAGGAGGCGGTACAGGGGCCCATGGCAGATTAGGGGCCTGGCAGCAGCTATGGTAGGCCCGTAATCTGCCAGCACCCTATGATAAAAAATGGAACACACCAGCAGTGGGAGGAGACCTGAAAGTGGCACATGGCATGAGACACTGTGGACCTGGCAGCAGCATGAGGAGGCGGTACAGGGGCCCATGGCAGATTAGGGGCCTGGCAGCAGCTATGGGAGGCCCGTAATCTGCCAGCACCCTATGACAAAAAATGGAACACACCAGCAGTGTGAGGAGACCTGAAAGTGGCACATGGCAGAGTGTGGCGATGGAGACAGCAGCAATGGGAGGCCGTACAGGGACCCATGAGAGACTGTGGACCTGGCAGCAGCATGAGGAGGCGGTACAGGGGCCCATGGCAGATTAGGGGCCTGGCAGCAGCAATGGGAGGCCCGTAATCTGCCAGCACCCTATGACAAAAAATGGAACACACCAGCAGTGTGAGGAGACCTGAAAGTGGCACATGGCATGAGACACTGTGGACCTGGCAGCAGCATGAGGAGGCGGTACAGGGGCCCATGGCAGATTAGGGGCCTGGCAGCAGCTATGGGAGGCCCGTAATCTGCCAGCACCCTATGACAAAAAATGGAACACACCAGCAGTGTGAGGAGACCTGAAAGTGGCACATGGCATGAGACACTGTGGACCTGGCAGCAGCATGAGGAGGCGGTACAGGGGCCCATGGCAGATTAGGGGCCTGGCAGCAGCTATGGTAGGCCCGTAATCTGCCAGCACCCTATGATAAAAAATGGAACACACCAGCAGTGGGAGGAGACCTGAAAGTGGCACATGGCATGAGACACTGTGGACCTGGCAGCAGCATGAGGAGGCGGTACAGGGGCCCATGGCAGATTAGGGGCCTGGCAGCAGCTATGGGAGGCCCGTAATCTGCCAGCACCCTATGACAAAAAATGGAACACACCAGCAGTGTGAGGAGACCTGAAAGTGGCACATGGCAGAGTGTGGCGATGGAGACAGCAGCAATGGGAGGCCGTACAGGGACCCATGAGAGACAGTGGACCTGGCAGCAGCATGAGGAGGCGGTACAGGGGCCCATGGCAGATTAGGGGCCTGGCAGCAGCAATGGGAGGCCCGTAATCTGCCAGCACCCTATGACAAAAAATGGAACACACCAGCAGTGTGAGGAGACCTGAAAGTGGCACATGGCAGAGTGTGGCGATGGAGACAGCAGCAATGGGAGGCCGTACAGGGACCCATGAGAGACTCTGGACCTGGCAGCAGCATGAGGAGGCGGTACAGGGGCCCATGGCAGATTAGGGGCATGGCAGCAGCTATGGGAGGCCCGTAATCTGCCAGCACCCTATGATAAAAAATGGAACACACCAGCAGTGTGAGGAGACCTGAAAGTGGCACATGGCATGAGACACTGTGGACCTGGCAGCAGCATGAGGAGGCGGTACAGGGGCCAATGGCAGATTAGGGGCCTGACAGCAGCTATGGGAGGCCCGTAATCTGCCAGCACCCTATGACAAAAAATGGAACACACCAGCAGTGTGAGGAGACCTGAAAGTGGCACATGGCAGAGTGTGGCGATGGAGACAGCAGCAATGGGAGGCCGTACAGGGACCCATGAGAGACTCTGTACCTGGCAGCAGCATGAGGAGGCGGTACAGGGGCCCATGGCAGATTAGGGGCCTGGCAGCAGCAATGGGAGGCCCGTAATCTGCCAGCACCCTATGACAAAAAATGGAACACACCAGCAGTGTGAGGAGACCTGAAAGTGGCACATGGCATGAGACACTGTGGACCTGGCAGCAGCATGAGGAGGCGGTACAGGGGCCCATGGCAGATTAGGGGCCTGGCAGCAGCTATGGGAGGCCCGTAATCTGCCAGCACCCTATGACAAAAAATGGAACACACCAGCAGTGTGTGAGGAGACCTGAAAGTGGCACATGGCAGAGTGTGGCGATGGAGACATCCCACCGACTGTTTTGCTCGCTGCCAAGCTGGCACCCTCTTCTCCTGATGATGCGGAAGCAATAGCCTGATGACGACGAGGCTGCCAAGTGCGATCAGCCTCATCATCATCAATTAGGGTCTCGGCCTCACTACTAGCCCCCTCGGCTGCGTGTGGGTCAGGAGACAGACCTGTCTCTAAACCGGCTACCGAGCCACTCTCCTCGCCACTACTTCTTCGCCTGGCTGCTGAAGAGGCGGATGTCTCCCCCCGTTCCTGACCGCCCTCTGTTAGCTCTTCCTCACTGTACAGTGGGGCTGAGCCCACAGCATGCGATACTTCGCTTGGTGAGGGAACACCAAAGGACAGGGGCAGGTAGAGGACACATGATTTCAGTGGGCTTGCTCCCGGGCCATGCCAACTAACGGTTGTGTCTGACGTACCCACCGACCGTTGGCTGTAGGTGTCAGAGGTGACCTGGGAAGAGGAAGACGACCGAGCCAACCAATCGATGACGGCAGGGTTGTCGGTGGAGACACGACCGCTGGATGACACCGGGAGCACTGGCCTCTGGCTGCGACTAGTGCTGCCTCGACCCCCTCCTCTGCTGCCACGTCTGCTCGCTCCTAAAACATTGCCTCCTCTGCCACTCCTCTGCATGTTGTCTGACATACTCTTTAATTAAACGATTCTGTGTCCCTGAGTAACAATTCTGTGTCTGTCCCTGAGTAACAATTATGTGTCCCTAAGTAACGTTTCTGTGGCCCTAAGTAACGGTTCTGTGGCCCTCAGTAACAAATCTGTGTCCCTCAGTAACAATTCTGTGTCTGTCCCTAAGTAACAATTCTGTGGCACTAAGTAACGTTTCTGTGGCCCTAAGTAACGTTTCTGTGGCCCTAAGTAACGATTCTGTGGCCCTAAGTAACGTTTCTGTAGCCCTAAGTAACGATTCTGTGGCCCTAAGTAACGTTTCTGTGGCCCTAAGTAACGGTTCTGTGTCCCTCAGTAACAATTCTGTATCCCTCTGTAACAATTCTGTGTCTGTCCCTGAGTAACAATTATGTGTCTGTCACTGAGTAACAATTCTGTGTCCCTCAGTAACAATTCTGTGTCCCTCAGTAACAATTCTGTGTCCCTGAGTAACAATTCTGTGTCCCTGAGTAACAATTCTGTGTCCCTCAGTAACAATTCTGTGTCTGTCCCTGAGTAACAATTCTGTGTCTGTCCCTGAGTAACAATTCTGTGGCCCTAAGTAACGTTTCTGTGGCCCTAAGTAACGTTTCTGTGGCCCTAAGTAACGATTCTGTGGCCCTAAGTAACGTTTCTGTAGCCCTAAGTAACGTTTCTGTGGCCCTAAGTAACAGTTCTGTGGCCCTCAGTAACAATTCTGTGTCCCTCAGTAACAATTCTGTGTCTGTCCCTGAGTAACAATTCTGTGTCTGTCGCTGAGTAACAATTCTGTGTCCCTCAGTAACAATTCTGTGTCCCTCAGTAACAATTCTGTGTCCCTGAGTAACAATTCTGTGTCCCTCAGTAACAATTTTGTGTCCCTCAGTAACAATTCTGTGTCCCTCAGTAACAATTCTGTGTCTGTCCCTGAGTAACAATTCTGTGTCTGTCCCTGAGTAACAATTCTGTGGCCCTAAGTAACGTTTCTGTGGCCCTAAGTAACAATTCTGTGGCCCTAAGTAACGTTTCTGTAGCCCTAAGTAACGTTTCTGTGGCCCTAAGTAACGTCTCTGTGGCCCTCAGTAACAGTTCTGTGGCCCTTAGTAACAATTCTGTGTCCCTCAGTAACAATTCTGTGTCTGTCCCTGAGTAACAATTCTGTGTCTGTCCCTGAGTAACAATTCTGTGGCCCTAAGTAACGTTTCTGTGGCCCTAAGTAAGGTTTCTGTGGCCCTAAGTAACGATTCTGTGGCCCTAAGTAACGTTTCTGTAGCCCTAAGTAATGTTTCTGTGGCCCTAAGTAACGTCTCTGTGGCCCTCAGTAACAGTTCTGTGGCCCTCAGTAACAATTCTGTGTCCCTCAGTAACAATTCTGTGTCTGTCCCTGAGTAACAATTCTGTGTCCCTAAGTAACGTTTCTGTGGCCCTAAGTAACGTTTCTGTGGCCCTAAGTAATGATTCTGTGGCCCTAAGTAACGGTTCTGTGTCCCTCAGTAACAATTCTGTAGCCCTAAGTAACGATTCTGTGTCTGTCCCTCAGTAACAATTCTGTGTCTGTCGCTGAGTAACAATTCTGTGTCCCTCAGTAACAATTCTGTGTCCCTGAGTAACAATTATGTGTCCCTGAGTAACAATTCTGTGTCCCTGAGTAACAATTCTGTGTCCCTCAGTAACAATTCTGTGTCCCTCAGTAACAATTCTGTGTCTGTCCCTGAGTAACAATTCTGTGTCCCTAAGTAACGTTTCTGTGGCCCTAAGTAATGGTTCTGTGGCCCTCAGTAATAAATCTGTGTCCCTGAGTAACAATTCTGTGTCCCTCAGTAACAATTCTGTGTCCCTCAGTAACAATTCTGTGTCCCTCAGTAACAATTCTGTGTCTGTCCCTGAGTAACAATTCTGTGTCCCTAAGTAACGTTTCTGTGGCACTAAGTAATGTTTCTGTGGCTCTAAGTAACGTTTCTGTGGCCCTAAGTAACGATTCTGTGGCCCTAAGTAACGTTTCTGTAGCCCTAAGTAATGTTTCTGTGGCCCTAAGTAACGTTTCTGTGGCCCTAAGTAACGGTTCTGTGTCCCTCAGTAACAATTCTGTATCCCTCTGTAACAATTCTGTGTCTTTCCCTGAGTAACAATTCTGTGTCTGTCGCTGAGTAACAATTCTGTGTCCCTCAGTAACAATTCTGTGTCCCTCAGTAACAATTCTGTGTCCCTGAGTAACAATTCTGTGTCCCTCAGTAACAATTCTGTGTCCCTCAGTAACAATTCTGTGTCTGTCCCTGAGTAACAATTCTGTGTCTGTCCCTGAGTAACAATTCTGTGTCCCTAAGTACCGTTTCTGTGGCCCTAAGTAACGTTTCTGTGGCCCTAAGTAACGATTCTGTGGCCCTAAGTAACGTTTCTGTAGCCCTAAGTAACGTTTCTGTGGCCCTAAGTAATGTTTCTGTGGCCCTAAGTAACAGTTCTGTGGCCCTCAGTAACAGTTCTGTGGCCCTCAGTAACAATTCTGTGTCCCTCAGTAACAATTCTGTGTCTGTCCCTGAGTAACAATTCTGTGTCCCTAAGTAACGTTTCTGTGGCCCTAAGTAACGTTTCTGTGTCCCTCAGTAACAATTCTGTGTCTGTCCCTGAGTAACAATTCTGTGTCCCTAAGTAACGTTTCTGTAGCCCTAAGTAACGTTTCTGTGGCCCTAAGTAACGATTCTGTGGCCCTAAGTAACGTTTCTGTAGCCCTAAGTAACGTTTCTGTGGCCCTAAGTAACGTCTCTGTGGCCCTCAGTAACAGTTCTGTGGCCCTCAGTAACAATTCTGTGTCCCTCAGTAACAATTCTGTGTCTGTCCCTGAGTAACAATTCTGTGTCCCTAAGTAACGTTTCTGTGGCCCTAAGTAACGTTTCTGTGGCCCTAAGTAATGATTCTGTGGCCCTAAGTAACGGTTCTGTGTCCCTCAGTAACAATTCTGTAGCCCTAAGTAACGATTCTGTGTCTGTCCCTCTGTAACAATTCTGTGTCTGTCGCTGAGTAACAATTCTGTGTCCCTCAGTAACAATTCTGTGTCCCTCAGTAACAATTCTGTGTCTGTCCCTGAGTAACAATTCTGTGTCCCTAAGTAACGTTTCTGTGGCCCTAAGTAATGGTTCTGTGGCCCTCAGTAACAAATCTGTGTCCCTCAGTAACAATTCTGTGTCTGTCCCTAAGTAACAATTCTGTGGCACTAAGTAATGTTTCTGTGGCTCTAAGTAACGTTTCTGTGGCCCTAAGTAACGATTCTGTGGCCCTAAGTAACGTTTCTGTAGCCCTAAGTAATGTTTCTGTGGCCCTAAGTAACGTTTCTGTGGCCCTAAGTAACGGTTCTGTGTCCCTCAGTAACAATTCTGTATCCCTCTGTAACAATTCTGTGTCTTTCCCTGAGTAACAATTCTGTGTCTGTCGCTGAGTAACAATTCTGTGTCCCTCAGTAACAATTCTGTGTCCCTCAGTAACAATTCTGTGTCCCTGAGTAACAATTCTGTGTCCCTCAGTAACAATTCTGTGTCTATCCCTCAGTAACAATTCTGTGTCTATCCCTGAGTAACAATTCTGTGTCTGTCCCTGAGTAACAATTCTGTGTCCCTAAGTAACGTTTCTGTGGCCCTCAGTAACGTTTCTGTGGCCCTAAGTAACGATTCTGTGGCCCTAAGTAACGTTTCTGTAGCCCTAAGTAACGTTTCTGTGGCCCTAAGTAACGTTTCTGTGGCCCTAAGTAACAGTTCTGTGGCCCTCAGTAACAGTTCTGTGGCCCTCAGTAACAATTCTGTGTCCCTCAGTAACAATTCTGTGTCTGTCCCTGAGTAACAATTCTGTGTCCCTAAGTAACGTTTCTGTGGCCCTAAGTAACGTTTCTGTGTCCCTCAGTAACAATTCTGTGTCTGTCCCTGAGTAACAATTCTGTGTCCCTAAGTAACGTTTCTGTAGCCCTAAGTAACGTTTCTGTGGCCCTAAGTAACGATTCTGTGGCCCTAAGTAACGTTTCTGTGACCCTAAGTAACGTTTCTGTGGCCCTAAGTAACAGTTCTGTGGCCCTCAGTAACAGTTCTGTGTCCCTCAGTAACAATTCTGTGTCCTTCAGCAACAATTCTGTGTCTGTCCCTGAGTAACAATTCTGTGTCCCTAAGTAACGTTTCTGTGGCCCTAAGTAACGGTTCTGTGGCCCTCAGTAACAAATCTGTGTCCCTCAGTAACAATTCTGTGTCTGTCCCTAAGTAACAATTCTGTGGCACTAAGTAACATTTCTGTGGCCCTAAGTAACGATTCTGTGGCCCTAAGTAACGTTTCTGTAGCCCTAAGTAACGTTTCTGTGGCCCTAAGTAACGTTTCTGTGGCCCTACGTAACTGTTCTGTGGCCCTCAGTAACAATTCTGTGTCCCTCAGTAACAATTCTGTGTCTGTCCCTAAGTAACAATTCTGTGGCACTAAGTAACATTTCTGTGGCCCTAAGTAACGTTTCTGTGGCCCTAAGTAACGATTCTGTGGCCCTAAGTAACGTTTCTGTGGCCCTAAGTAACGATTCTGTAGCCCTAAGTAATGTTTCTGTGGCCCTAAGTAACGTTTCTGTGGCCCTAAGTAACGGTTCTGTGGCCCTCAGTAACAATTCTGTGTCCCTCAGTAACAATTCTGTGTCTGTCCCTAAGTAACAATTCTGTGGCCCTAAGTAACGTTTCTGTGGCCCTAAGTAACAGTGCTGTGGCCCTCAGTAACAGTTCTGTGTCCCTCAGTAACAATTCTGTGTCCTTCAGCAACAATTCTGTGTCTGTCCCTGAGTAACAATTCTGTGTCCCTAAGTAACGGTTCTGTGGCCCTCAGTAACAAATCTGTGTCCCTCAGTAACAATTCTGTGTCTGTCCCTAAGTAACAATTCTGTGGCCCTAAGTAACGTTTCTGTGGCCCTAAGTAACGTTTCTGTGGCCCTACGTAACTGTTCTGTGGCCCTCAGTAACAATTCTGTGTCCCTCAGTAACAATTCTGTGTCTGTCCCTAAGTAACAATTCTGTGGCACTAAGTAACGTTTCTGTGGCCCTAAGTAACGATTCTGTGGCCCTAAGTAACGATTCTGTGGCCCTAAGTAACGTTTCTGTAGCCCTAAGTAACGTTTCTGTGGCCCTAAGTAACGGTTCTGTGTCCCTCAGTAAAAATTCTGTATCCCTCAGTAACAATTCTGTGTCTGTCCCTGAGTAACAATTCTGTGTCCCTAAGTAACGTTTCTGTGGCCCTAAGTAACGGTTCTGTGGCCCTCAGTAACAATTCTGTGGCCCTCAGTAACAATTCTGTGTCTGTCCCTAAGTAACAATTCTGTGACTCTAAGTAACGTTTCTGTGGCACTAAGTAACGTTTCTGTGGCCCTAAGTAACGTTTCTGTGGCCCTACGTAACTGTTCTGTGGCCCTCAGTAACAATTCTGTGTCCCTCAGTAACAATTCTGTGTCTGTCCCTAAGTAACAATTCTGTGGCACTAAGTAATGTTTCTGTGGCCCTAAGTAACGTTTCTGTGGCCCTAAGTAACGATTCTGTGGCCCTAAGTAACGTTTCTGTAGCCCTAAGTAACGTTTCTGTGGCCCTAAGTAATGTTTCTGTGGCCCTAAGTAACGGTTCTGTGTCCCTCAGTAACAATTCTGTATCCCTCAGTAACAATTCTGTGTCTGTCCCTAAGTAACAATTCTGTGACTCTAAGTAACGTTTCTGTGGCACTAAGTAACGTTTCTGTGGCCCTAAGTAACGTTTCTGTGGCCCTACGTAACTGTTCTGTGGCCCTCAGTAACAATTCTGTGTCCCTCAGTAACAATTCTGTGTCTGTCCCTAAGTAACAATTCTGTGGCACTAAGTAACGTTTCTGTGGCCCTAAGTAACGTTTCTGTGGCCCTAAGTAACGATTCTGTGGCCCTAAGTAACGTTTCTGTAGCCCTAAGTAACGTTTCTGTGGCCCTAAGTAATGTTTCTGTGGCCCTAAGTAACGGTTCTGTGTCCCTCAGTAACAATTCTGTATCCCTCAGTAACAATTCTGTGTCTGTCCCTGAGTAACAATTCTGTGTCCCTAAGTAACGTTTCTGTGGCCCTAAGTAACGGTTCTGTGGCCCTCAGTAACAATTCTGTGTCCCTCAGTAACAGTTCTGTGTCTGTCCCTAAGTAACAATTCTGTGGCCCTAAGTAACGTTTCTGTGGCACTAAGTAACGTTTCTGTGGCCCTAAGTAACGATTCTGTGGCCCTAAGTAACGTTTCTGTGGCCCTAAGTAACGTTTCTGTGGCCCTCAGTAACAAATCTGTGTCCCTCAGTAACAGTTCTGTGTCTGTCCCTAAGTAACGTTTCTGTGGCCCTAAGTAACGTTTCTGTGGCCCTAAGTAACGATTCTGTGGCCCTAAGTAACGATTCTGTGGCCCTAAGTAACGTTTCTGTAGCCCTAAGTAACGTTTCTGTGGCCCTAAGTAACGGTTCTGTGTCCCTCAGTAACAATTCTGTATCCCTCAGTAACAATTCTGTGTCTGTCCCTGAGTAACAATTCTGTGTCCCTAAGTAACGTTTCTGTGGCCCTAAGTAACGGTTCTGTGGCCCTCAGTAACAATTCTGTGTCCCTCAGTAACAATTCTGTGTCTGTCCCTAAGTAACAATTCTGTGGCCCTAAGTAACGTTTCTGTGGCCCTAAGTAACGTTTCTGTGGCCCTAAGTAACGATTCTGTGGCCCTAAGTAACGTTTCTGTGGCCCTAAGTAACGTTTCTGTGGCCCTCAGTAACAAATCTGTGTCCCTCAGTAACAGTTCTGTGTCTGTCCCTAAGTAACAATTCTGTGGCCCTAAGTAACGTTTCTGTGGCCCTAAGTAACGGTTCTGTGGCCCTCAGTAACAATTCTGTGTCCCTCAATAACAATTCTGTGTCTGTCCCTAAGTAACAATTCTGTGGCCCTAAGTAACGTTTCTGTGGCCCTAAGTAACGTTTCTGTGGCCCTAACTAACGATTCTGTGGCCCTAAGTAACGTTTCTGTGGCCCTAAGTAACGTTTCTGTGGCCCTCAGTAACAAATCTGTGTCCCTCAGTAACAATTCTGTGTCTGTCCCTAAGTAACAATTCTGTGGCCCTAAGTAACGTTTCTGTGGCCCTAAGTAACGATTCTGTGGCCCTCAGTAAAAATTCTGTATCCCTCAGTAACAATTCTGTCTGTCCCTAAGTAACAATTCTGTGTCCATAAGTAACGTTTCTGTGGCCCTAACTAACGATTCTGTGGCCCTAAGTAACGTTTCTGTGGCCCTAAGTAACGTTTCTCTGGCCCTAAGTAACGATTCTGTGGCCCTAACTAACGTTTCTTTGTCCCTAAGTAACGTTTCTTTGTCCCTAAGTAACGTTTCTATGTCCCTAACTCTCTCCCTGAATACAGCCAGGTCTGCCTCTGTTGAATGACTGGAGGCAAATGGAGAATTCTAAAATGGCCGCCATTTATAGCTCGACCATTACACTGTGCTGGCTGGCTGGCTGCTGATTGGCTAATGCGATCACATGTCATGAATGAATGCATTATGGGTCAGCGCGCCTTGTCTGTGCGCCTTCCCAGACATCCCCGCTCCGTCGCCGCACATGTCGCCGCCATTTTAGGAAAAATTTCGATTCGCGCATCCGAAGTCTGCTTATTTTCGGATTCGACGCGAATCAAAATTTTCCTAATATTCGAAGCGAATTCCACTTCGCCTACTTCGATTCGCTCATCTCTAGTTAATACTGATGGTATCCTGCCAGGTAATACAAATGTCAGCCCGCTGGTTAATTCTGATGGTAACTTACGCCATTTTTTTGCTATACAGCGCTGCGCTAGTTAAATGGACAATTGCGCAGTCAAGCAATACAGTACATAAATGAACTTTATGTCCTTTTTTTTAACACAAATAGAGCATTCTTTTGGTGGTATTTGATCACCTGTGCACTTTTTATTTTTGGCACTATAACTAGAAAAAAGTTTGAAGAAAAAATTTTTTTTTTGAAAAAAACAATATTTTCTCATTTTGGTCATAAAAAATATCTAAAAAAAATAAAATTTCCTCATAAATTTAGGCCAAAATGTATTTTGCTACATGTTTTTGGTTTAAAAAATCCCAATAAGTGTATATTGATTGCTTTTTGTGAAAGTTATAGTGTCTACAAACTATGGGATAGATAATGGAATTTACACAGCTTTTACTTTCTGACTGCCCATCACATTTCTTGAGGTGCTAAAATACCAGGACAGTACAAACACCCCCAAATACCAGGACAGTACAAACACCCCCAAATACCAGGACAGTACAAACACCCCCAACTACCAGGATAGTACAAACACCCCCAAATACCAGGATAGTACAAACACCCCCAAATACCAGGACAGTACAAACACCCCCAAATACCAGGACAGTACAAACACCTCCAAATGACCCCTTTTCAGAAATTAGACACCCTAAGCTATCTGCTGAGAGGCATATTGAGTCCATGGAAGATTTATTTTTTTCCACAAGTTTCTAGAAAATGACAAAAAGTTGTTTTTTTTTTTTACACAAAGTTGTCATTTAAATTATTTATTTCTCACACAGGCCATGGGTATATGTGGAATAACACCCCAAAATACATTCTGCTACTTCTACTGAGTATGGGGGTACCACATGTGTGAGACTTTTTGGGAGCCTAACCACATACAGGAGCCTGAAATCCAATGACCACTTTGAAAGCCTGAAGGTGCGTAACTTCCTCATTACACTTCCTCACTATCTATCACAGTTTTGAAGGTCCTGACATGCCAGGATAGCCCCAACTCCCCCCAAATGACCCCTTTCTGGAAAGTAGACACCCCAAGGAATTTAAAAAGAGGCATGGTGAGTATTTTGCAGATCTCATTTTTTCTCACATTTTTTCTTGAAATATAAAAAAAATAGAAAAAATATGTTTTTGTTTTTTTTCTTCATTTTCCAAAAACTTGTGGCAACAAATGAGATCTGCAAAATACTTACCATACTTTTTATCAAATTCCTTGGGGCGTCTACTTTCCAAAAAGGGGTCATTTGGGGGGGGGGGGGGGTTAGGTGCTATCCTGGCATTTCAGGGCCTCCGAAACTGTGATATGTAGTCTGGAAGTGTAATGAGACTTTAAAAGCCTGAGGGTGCTTATTGGATTTTGGGGTCCTGTACTTGGCTAGACTGCCAAAACGTCTCTCACGTGTGGTACCCCCATACTCGGGAGAAGTAGCAGAATGTATTTTGGGGAGTAATTCCACATATAACCATGGCTTGTGTGAGCAATAAATCATTTAAATGACAATTTTGTGTAAAAAAAAATTAATTCTTCTATTGATTCAACATGCCTCTCAGCAAATAGTTTTGGGTGACTACTTTCCAAAAAGGGGTCATTTTGGAGGGTGGGGGCGTTTTATGCCCAGCATTAGAAGTTTATGCCACACATCACTCACTCTTCTAACCACCTGAAGACCAAGCCTTTTCTGACACTTTGGGGTTTATTTACTAAAGCTGGAGAGTCCAAAATCAGACTCCCTTCTGCATAGAAACCAATCAGCTTCCAGGTTTCATTGCCAAAGCTTCATTGAACAAGCTGAGGTTAGAAGCTAATTGGTTTCTATGCAGAAGAGAGTCTGATTTTGGACTCTCCAGCTTTAGTAAATAAACCCCTTTTTGTTCACATGAAAAAAATCAGTATTTTTTGCTAGAAAATTAATTTAAACCCCCAAACGTTATATATTTTTTTAAAGCAGACACCCTAGTGAATAAAATGGTGGGTACTACAATTTTTTATGGCACATAGTACTAGCGCAGCGATTTTTCAAAAGCAATATTTTTAAATAAAATACTTTTTTTACTTTTAATGCACAAAAACACAATATATTGGCCAATTGTTTGGTAAAATATAAAACATAATGGTATGCCGAGTAAATAGATACCAAACATGACATGCTTTAAAACTGCGCATGCCTCGTTCAATGGCGACAAACTGCAAACATTTTGAATATCCATAGGCAGCGCTTTAAAAGCCACCATTTTAGATTTACAGAGGAGGTCTAGTATTAGAATTACTGCCCTTGATCTGACGTTCACGGCAATACCTCACATGCATGGTTCAACCGCTGTTTACATAACAGCACAGGGTCAAGGCTTGTGCGCATGGGAGGGGCATTTTTTTTTTTTTTTTTAGTTATTTTGATTTTTTTTTTTATCATTTTTACAATGTACCTTTCATTTTTTTTTTTTTAGCACTTTTTATGCTATCAGAGGGAATGCAAATATCCCCTATAACTTCAATGGGCATTGTCATATATTCTTTTTTGAGAAATCTGGGGTCTATCAGACTCTGGATATCTCCTCTGTCCTTACATCATCTAATCAAACCAAGATCGGTGTGATCAGATGCTTTCCCAATTTACAAATGCTGCTGTTTACATTCTGTGAAACTGAAGTGATTAAATGCTTGTAGCTTCCGAATTCTTAGACTATAGAGATGATTGGCACCATTCTGGTCTCCAATCAGCTCTATGGTCAGCTGGCAGAGACACTGGCTGCATTCTCAGGTTCCCCCGATGGCACGGGACTGCCCGAGATGGCCATGGAAGGCAGCGGGGGAGGGGGGACATCATCTCCCACTGCTTGTAAAAGCAATCCTGCAGCTAATTAGCCACTAGGATTGCTTTTACATGAAAGCCGATCACCGGCTGAAAAAAAAGGACACCGGGATGATGCCTGAGGGTTCTGTGGTTCCGGTTCTAATTCTCACTGACCACAAGAACCTGACATATCTCGGAGGCTAAGAGGTTGTCACCCCGCCAGGCCAGATGGGCTCTATTCTTGTCGCGTTTTAACTATGTGGTCTCTTATTTGCCTGGCTCCAAGAATGTCAGGGCTGATGCCTTGTCGCGGCAATACTCTGAGCTGTCCAGGGAGGACACTGAGCCGACCTCGGTCATTCCTCCAAACCAGATCCTGGCTGCCATTCATACCAACTTGACTTCTCCCCTTGGGGAGCAGATTTTGGCGGCTCAAACTAACTCCCCTGAGAGACCGGCTGGAAGATGTTTCGTACCTGAGGGATTGCGTACCCGCTTGCTATGTACCTACCATAATTCCAAGACTGCCGGTCATCCTGGTAGGAACCAATTGTCTTGGGTCATTTCTCGGTTGTTCTGGTTGCCATCTCTCCGTTCTAACATCGCCTCATATGTAGCGGCTTGTTTGGTTTGTGCCCAGAATAAATCATCTCGGCATCTTCCATTGGGCCTTCTGCAACCCATTCCCAATGGGGAGCGTCCCTGGTCACACCTGGGCATGGATTTTATTGTGGACCTCCCTGCGTCTCAAGGCCATACGGTCATTCTTATGGTGATCGATCATTTTTCCAAGATGTGCCTTTGCGTTCCGTTCAAGAAATTGCCGACTGCGCGAGAACTGGCTACGGTTTTCGCCAAGGAGATCTTTCGCTTGCATGGGTTGCCCAAGGTGATTGTCTCGGACCGTGGGAGCCAGTTTGTGTCCAGGTTCTGGCGCACCTTCTGCTCCCAGTTGGGTATCGAGATCTCCTTCTCTTCTGCTTACCACCCGCAGTCCAATGAGGCTGCGGATCTTTCCAACCAGGCCCTGGAACAATTCCTTTGTTGCTATATATCGGATCATCAGGACAATTGGGTCGATCTCCTGCCATGGGCAGAGTTTGTGAAGAACTCGGCTGTCAACTCCTCCTCCGGGATGTCCCCCTTCATGGTCAACTATGGGTTCAAACCCACTGTATTCCCTGAGTTGTTCTCGCCACAGGACATTCTGGCTGTGGATAACCACCTGTCTGGCCTGCGCTCCTCGTGGGGGCAGATCCAGAGGTCCTTGAAGGACTCAGCACAGCGCCAGAAGCTCCAGGCTGATCGTAGACGGTTGCCGCTCCTTCATACCAGGTCGGAGATCGGGTGTGGTTGTCCACTCGCAACCTCAATCTTTGGGTGCCCGCACCAAAACTGGCCCCCCGTTTTGTTGGTCCTTTCCGCATTCTCCGCAGAGTGAACCCGGTTGCTTACGCCCTTGCTCTTCCTCTTGGGATGCGTATCTCCAATGTTTTCCACATATCCCTGTTGAAACCTCTGGTCTGTAATCGCTTTACTGCCTCTCCGTCTTGGCCCCGTCCTATCCGGGTTGACAGTCATGAGGAGTATGAGGTGAGCCGCATCTTGGATTCTCGGTTGGTCCGCGGTCGGGTGCAGTTTCTGGTCCATTGGCATGGTTACGGTCCCGAGGAACGTTCCTGTGTTCCTTCCGCGGATGTTCATGCTCCTGCCCTCCTCCGCGCTTTTCACGCCCGATTTCCTCAGAAACCTTTTGTTGAGGGGGAGAGGCCCTTGAGGAGGAGGTACTGTCAAAGTCCTACCTTTCTTCAGAGCTTGTGCATCTCCATGTGCTGGCATCCATCTTGGGTTTCTGCAAAGGATGGTGGGAACCTTTATGCCTTCAGGCTTCTGCGGCTCCTCCTCAGAAGGGTGTGGTTGAGCACATTTGAACCTGCTGTCTGCAAGTGCTCTCTGCATTAGTGTCCATTATGTTTCCTTGTTGCAAGCTCTTGTTCTGTTCTCGTGGCTCTGCTGGTAACCGTCTCGGCTTGGACAAGACTATTCGCTGCTTTAACCCTTTACCTGACCTCCCATTGCGGAACCCGGCCCGTGACCTGAGTATTCTTTGCTTACCATCTAGTACTGTCTGCTCCGTTGTTATTGACCCGGCCTGTCTGACTACGCTACACGTGTTTCCATCTAGCTCCCACCAGCTGTACGCCATGGCGGCAGTCATTACCGCAGCTGGGGTAACTCGGGGGCCGCAAACTGGTCTCAGGCTGCGTCAAGTCTATCCCCACCATCAGGGGCCCTGGTGAAGGGTAGCCTGGGGCTTAGACTCCGCGCCTTGAGGGTAGTGGCTGTCGTCAGTTGCGGCGTGACCGTACCATAGGCTTGCCTGCTTATTCCATTGTTCCTGCCCTGACATATATGCTATGTTCTTTTTTTTTTTTTGTATGCAGCCTGTGGACTGAATGAAAAAATGAGAAGAAATCTCTGCCAGAAAAAGTGTGTGGTATGCCCACCATTAGAATATACCGCCCTGCATCCACCCACTTCTAATGGTGGGCACACATTAGGTCACGCGGTGCCACATGCACCAGTTCCAAGATTGTACAAATGTCTAAATAGTGGCACGCTTGAATAAAAATTGTCCATGTATAAGTGGTACCCCATATGGAGAAATGATGACGCCAAGTCCCAAACTATCTTGTCACTGCTCCCCATGTAGTCTGGGCATCCGGGGGGCTCCACGTGATTATCTTTTCCCTTGTAAATCTGAAACTTAGAAGTATAGCCTGTTGTCCTCTCACAGGTCTTATACATCTTGACCCCATATCTGGCACGCTTGCTGGGGAGAAATTGTTTGAATGCAAGGTGGCCAGAATATTGAATGAGGGACTCATCAACGCAGATGTTTTGCTGGGGAGTATAGACATCTGCAAATTTTTGGTTAAGGTGATTTGCGAGGGGCTGAATTTTGTGGAGCCGGTCAAATTCAGGGTCACCCCGAGCATGACAGTGTATTGTCATTGAAATGTATAAAACACATTATACTCTCATATCTATGCCTGGCCATGGCAGCAGAGAACACGGCATATGATGAATCGGGTCTGCGGACCAATACAACCACAATTCATTTCTTTTAGTAATGCCCATGTTGAGGGTTAGGCCCCAAAAAAATGTAAATTTGAAAACCGTAATGCGAATGGTCTGGCAAGGTTTGAATTTGCGTTGGCGGCAATAAATTGTTGTACATATAAACTGCTTTGATCCTCAATCAACGCATACAGATATTCTGTGAAAAACAGCTCCAAAAATCAAGGAGGTATGTGAAAGACCAGGATGTACTAGACCGCTGGTAATCGCTAGTTCACCAAAAGGTAGCGCGGCACTAGTACTGGCACTCTGCTGCATATGAGAGTCATCAAAATTTACCGGCAAGTGCTAACAGAGATCAGGCCTGATTCTGCCAACACTGAGGTTTTGTGTGACCTACTGACACTGCACTTGCTGGGGGAGAAGGGGGGGTAAGCGTAGGGGCTAAACGCAGGTGTTGGAAGGTGCCGGGGCTGATCCCGCTAACGCTGCGTTTTTGGGGACACTATACTAATGTGAACGCTGGTATAGTGCTAATCTGATCAAAGATATTGACCCGTTCAGACGCTATGCTAGCAATGGAGGTTTATTGTCCTGGCAATCAAGGGGTTAAATGTGATGACTGGTGTACTGAAGGGCAATCTGACGCTATCTGGGAGGGGTGTGAAAACCATGGGAGCGTGAATCACGTATATATATATATATATATATATATATATATATATATATATATGTGTGATTTTGCGTACCCATGCCACCCTGTAGCAGTATTTCTGCTGTAGGGTGGTCAGGAAGCGGTTACAGAAGAGGTTTGTGTTACGGCGCTGCGTTACATTAACTGACAATTGCGCGGTCATGCAACACTGCACCCAAATTAAATTTACATCCTTTTTTTCCCACAAATTGAGCTTTCTTTCGGTGGAATTTGATCGCCTGTGCATTTTTAATTTTTTGGGCTATAAAAAAAAAGGCTGACAATTTTGAGAAAAAAAAAACAATATTTTGGACTTTTTGCTATAAAACATGTCCAGTAAAAAAAAATTGAAAAATCAAATTTTGTCACAAATTTCATCCAAAAAGCATTCTGTGACATGTCTTTGCTAAAAAAAATCCCAATACGTGTAAATTAATTGGTTTACATGAAAGTTATAGCGTTTCCAAATGGCGGGAAAGATACTGGGATTTTTAATTTTTTTTACACTAATAATGGCGGCGATCAGCGACTTATGGCAGGACTGCGGGACTGCGGCAGACATTTTGACACTGGAGGGGAACTGACTTGGGGTCACTGACATCCCCAGTGACACCAATACAGTGATCAGTGAAAAAAAAAACCCACTGACACTGTACTGATGGCACTGGGGAAGAAGGGGTTAACATTTTTAGAGTTTACTGTGTGAGGGGAATGTTTTACTAGGGGACGGGGGTGTGTGCTGGACGGGGACAGGCTGATCGAGGGAGAGAAACTCTTCTCTCCCTCTTCAGCTTGTCACAAGCTGTCAGGGACCTGACACAGAGCAGGGTTGTGTATAAACAATGCAGCCCTGCTCTGTGTCAGCGATCACCGTGAATCGTGGGGAAACAGCCGATAATGACCGGCCGTGACCCGGTGGCGGAGACCCTCTGCTGACACCCGTGGGGCAGGTAGGGCGGGCATGCGCCTCGCGCACGCCCCTACCTGTTTTGCAAAATTACGTTTTAAAACGTGGTTTTGCCTGCCCGTGCCGCCCTGCAAACGTATATATGCAGTGGCTGGGGCAGAAGAGGTTAATACTGATAGTAGGCTGCCGGTTAATACACATATCAGCCTTGTCAGCTTGCCAGTTAATGCAAAAGCCAGTCTGCCTAGTCCGGTGGATGTGGTGAGCCCCCCTCCTGTGGGTGGCAGGGTGCTTAATTTCTCTGCTGCAGTGAGAGGGGGAAGGAGTGTGGCAATGTCATCTGAGTGGAGTGGTGGAGGTATGGGTGTACAAAGGAGGAATGTGGTCCAACTGAGATGGGAAGGAAGGGGTTCCCCCTATAAGAAGGGAAGTGGTTGACTGCATAATGGAAATGGGGTTTAGAGCACAGGAAATTTTTGCTTTTATAGCCCCGGCGGGCACGGGGGAGTATGATATATCCTTTCAGAGGGCGGAAAGTTTAGATGTGTTTTGGATCCATTATGAGAAGGATTGCAAGGGGACCCCAAGGTGGGAGGGGCTAGTCCCAAAAGTCATCTCAAAGCAGTCATTGGTGAAGAGTGTTACAATTCTGGTGCAAAATGAATTGATCCCACCAGCAGATATAACCGTTTGGCTGGGGAGGAATGGTGATGTGCTAGCTCCATTGAGGAAAATGTTGGATGACAGGGGGATATGGACAGGAGGGTGGGCAGTGACAATGAGACTGCACACGGAAGGTGATAGAATTAAGCACCTACCTACTTCAGCCTTCATTGGCAAGGACCGTTTAGTTATATTCTATGCGGGGTGGCCAAAGGTATGCCACAGATGTGGCAGTAAGGGGCACTTTGCGGCAACCTGTGAAGTGCTCAAATGCTCGCTATGCCAGGGTGTTGGGCATACGGCCCGTGAATGTAACTTAAGTAGGTGCAATTTATGTCAACAGCTGGGACATTCTTATAATCGTTGTCCTGAGGCCCTTCATAATCTACCAGTATTAATGGAGGAGCTCTATAGGATGGAGGCTGAGGAGATGGAGGTGGTACCATCTCCCCCACCCCCTGGTGATCCTGCCACCTCAGGTGCTTTGGCACCAGAGGCACCCAATGTGACCCCTAATGTGCCTGTGCCTCCCCCCTCTGTGAAGTCCCCCCCTGAAACTTTGCCTCCCCATTTTTCTCCCCCAGTGTTGTGTATCCCTGCCCCCAGTTTTCCTGTCCCCCCTGCCCAGAGAAATTGGGGTGTGAGGGCCAGTAAGGCATTTGCAGCACTTTCTGTGGTACCGCCCCCAGTTCTGCTCCCGTTATGTCGCCAAGATCCTGTAGGGGATGGGGTGGCTCCTGGTGGTGTTGGGAAAGGGAAGCTTTCAGTTCCTGCCCCTGAGGATAGTGGGTCAAGAGAACAAAAAGAGGGTAAGGGGGAAGGGTGGTCGGTGGTGGGGAGTGGAAAGAACAGGGTATTGTTATCTCCTGCATCCTCAATTTCTTCTTTTGAGGTGGAGGAGGTTTTTTCCAAAAATTGTTTCGATATTCTTCCAGGGGAGGAAGGGAACTCTGGGGGCACCCTCTCTCCCATGGATAAGGGGGAGGCTGGAGGGTCTCTAAAAAGAGTTGGGTCCCCTGCAAAGCAGAGGAAAACAAAGGTTAAGAAACGACCATCTCAATTACCTTGATGGTAGTTCCCGCTCCGATAAAGGTGACAACCATTAATGTTGCCAGCATAAAGTCTGTAGGTGCTAGGAGTGTGGCCTTATTTTTGCTCAGCAGTATTTGTGCTGATGTTTTGTTTTTGCAAGAGACCAGGCTCAGCAGTCTGACTGATGTCCATCTGGCAAAGAGGAAGTGGAGGTGTGGTCCCTCCTTCTGGTCTCTTGCGGCCGAGCCTTACAGTGGAGTTGTGGTACTTTTTTCTGGCATGGTAACGTTTCGGTGGGTCATTGAGGTGGAGATTGGAAGATGTATGGTCTTGGACGTCCTTGTGAAGATGCACGGTCCCCAGTCTACATGGGATAGGAAATGCCTCTATACAAGGATTAAGCCTTTCCTTTTTACATCCTGACAAGTTGTCTTTGGAGGAGATTTTTTTTTCAAATAATTTTTTATTAAATTTTTCAGTTTTCTTAAACAGGATAACATCATATAGGAACATTCAAGTAAAAGGTTCACAAATGCAAGTTTTCAAGACATGAGAAGAAAGAAGAGGTAATAGATCCCTACCATCTGGCTGGGGACCTGTTAAATGTGATCAAGTTTACATGAGAGGTATGCTCGTGGTTCATGAACCATGTTGCAGAACGTGAAACATAAGGAACTAGGTGGGGGTTGAGAAAGAGCAAGAAGAATGGGGGAGGGAAGAAGGAGGACACCAATGAGCTGTGAATATAGTATCCGATAATATTTAGAACTAGTAATCAGGTGATTGAACAATTGGGGTGTTTTAACCAACGAGACCAATGTAGTGTAAATTTATGATAGGTGGAGTTTTGGAGGGCCGTTCTTCGTTCCATCTCGCATTGTAAGTTGAGATCAGCAACAAGACGGGACAATAGGGGGGGTGACGAAGATCGCCATAGTTTAGTGATGTTTAGCTTTGCTGCTGCCAGAATATGTACGGTGATAGTGCGTGAGTGTATGGGGACTTTTTCTATCGATATATGAAGGAGGGCTAGTCCAGGATTTGGGGTCATTGGTGAGTCTATAATTGAAGAAATCATTTGGAACACTTTATTCCAATACGACTTGATGGATTTGCAGGACCATAGCAAATGGAAGAGCGAGCCAGTTTCGCCACAATGTCTCCAGCAGGTGTGTGACTGTTGTGGGTAGTACACAGATAATTTGGCAGGGGTTAGATAACTTTGGTGGAGAATTTTCAAATATGATTCCCAGTGGGAACTACATTTGGAGGCTTTGTATGTGATGGCAAACGTTGTTTGCCAGGATTGTGAAGTTGTTGGGAGAAGTAAAATCCTCTCCCAGTTAGTCAGAGAGGACGTGTGGGTTGTAAATTGCGCTTCAATTAGTAATGTATAGAAGGTGGATATACCCTTCTTTGGATAAATAGTCTTATGAAAGAAATGGTGTGCTGTAGCAGGAAAGTCTATTTCAAGTGGTATGTTTGTTTTATGGAGCAAGTGGATTACTCGCATAAAAGTGAATTGCTCCTTATCAGGAAGACGGAATCTCTTTTGGAGGGTCTGAATCTAATCTGGTTTTTGAGTATTATAAAGGTCTTGAATATGATATATACCGCACGTTTTCCAAGATGTCAAGTTTAAATGGGGGGAAAGGAAGTGCAGCGTTGATAAAGGAGTAGGGATTCGTAGATTATCTTTATGGGAATGCGTATAAGTCAGGAAGTCATGCCAAACCATCAGAGAGGCCTGGATACATGGATGCGTATGTAGAGGTCTAGTCTGAGCTATATTGGGGGTACAAAGTAAATCTGTTAGTATACCTGGTGAGTACAAGGAGGATTCCATGATAGTCCAGATTTTGTCTTGGGTGGGGTGCCACCAGTAGAAGAGCTGATCCAATAAGACAGCTTGGTAATAGGATTTTAAATGCGGGAGACCGGCTCCCCCTCTGGAGGGCGGGCGTATCAGAAGGTTTGTAGCATATCGAGGCTGTTTGGAATTCCATATAAATTTATTCAGAATTTTTGTTCAGAATGGGTAGCATACGGAAGATATATAATATTTTAGGCAGTATGCACATTTTGACAGTCGCTATTCTGCCTAACATTGATAAAGTAGCCGTACGTAGGTTTCTAAGCTCCTGTGGAATTATGTCGAGTAGCGGTTTAAAATTAGCTGTATAGAGTTGCTTGGTATTGGCAGTCAGTTTAATCCCCAAGTAGGGGATATTGTGATTTTCCCACTGGAAAGGGAATTGTTTTGTAAGCCGGTTTTGGAGTGGAGTAGGGGTATACAGGTTCAAGATAGAAGACTTGGGTTCGTTAAGTTTATAGTATGAAACGTCTGCGTAGGTTTGTATGTGAGAGCGTATCAAAGTAAGTGATTTGTAAGGGTTCGTAATCATTAGAATAATGTCATCTGCAAAGAGACTGATTTTGTGTTCGTGCTTAAGAAATTTGATTCCTGAGAAACTGGGGTAATTTCTGAGGTTAGATGCTAATGGTTCAATGAGTAAAGCGAAGATTATGGGGGAAAGAGGGCAGCCTTGTCTAGTTCCGTTAGAGATTTGAAACGGTTGTGAAAGCGTGCCGTTGGTGAGAACTCTAGCGGAGGGTTTGGAGTACAGAGATAGAATTGCAGACAGCATCCAATCCGTAATTCCAAATTTTTGGAGAGTAAGTGTCATGAACTGCCAGTGGATGCGGTCGAATGCCTTCTCTGCATCCAGTGATAGGAGGAGTGAGGGTTGATTTTCCGATTCAAGGTGGTGTAGTAGTGATATGATTCGTCGAGTCGCGTCGGGAGCTTGTCTACCTGGTATGAATCCTACTTGGTCAGGGTGGATTAGAATGGGAAGGTATGGAAGCAGTCGTAGAGCTATTATTTTGGCATATATTTTTAGGTCTGTGTTAAGCAGTGAAATTGGTCTATAGTTCTGAACTAATTGAAGATCTTTACCTGGTTTTGGGATAGTAGAAATTATTGATTGCAGCATATCAGAGGGAAATTCCCCTTTAGAGGCAACGTAGTTATAGAGAACCGAGAGGTGTGTTGTGAGAGTGGGTGCAAACGTTTTATAGTATTCATTGATGAAGCCGTGGTTACCTGGTGATTTGTTCAAGGGGAGTTTGTTTATGGTTTTCTCAATCTCTGTGGGTAAAATCGGCATAGAGAAGGAGGCTAATTGGGAAGGCGTAAGATGGGGGAGATTGGTATGACTTAGGAAATTTTCAATCGATGAGGTCGTTGGTTGGGTCGTATTTGAGTCATCTTTTATATTATAGAGAGAATGATAGTAATCCGCGAACGCGTTAGCTATGTCTTGTGGGTTAGTCAACTGAGTACGTGAGATTGGGTGTTGGATCGTGGAAATTTTGTTTTTAAGCCGTTTTTGTTTGATGATTTTGGTAAGAAGAGAATTAGATTTGTTGCCTAGCGCATAGAATTGGGATTTTGTTTTTTGGAGGTTCGTATCATAAGCATGTAAGAGAATAGTACGTAGTGTATTCCTATCTCGGTTTAAAGCCGCGGTCGTGGTGGGGTTCGGATTATGTTTGTTAGTGTCTTTGTTTTTGCGTATAGAAGCTAGGAGTTGGTCAATTTGCTGGGACCTTTGTTTTTTAATGCGAGAATTTAGTTGGATGAGGATACCTCTCATATAAGCTTTATATGTTAACCAAAGTGTGGTAATAGAGATATCCGGAGTGGTGTTAGTTTAAAAAAAAAGGTGATGAGCATCTAATATAATTTTTTGGTTTTCTGGGAGTTTCAAAAGTGTAGAATTAAGTCTCCATATGGGTGGAATCGCTGACCGTCGGTTGTCGTCCAAAGAGACGCTGATCGGAGCATGATCTGACCAAGTTATAGTACCGATTTTGGATGAGGACACATGTTGTAAAGTCCATTTGTCTGTGACGAACATGTCAATTCTAGAGTACGAGAGATGTGGGGGCAAAAAGCAGGTGTAGTCTCTCTCCGAACCATATTGGCATCTCCAAATATCGTATAAGTCATGGTCATGCAAGAAGCGGTTGAAGTCAAGATTGGTGGGTTTCTTGTTAGACGAGGAATCTAAAAGTGAATTGCTAAGAACATTAAAGTCTCCTCCGATAATGAGTCTACCCCGCTTGTGTTGGGAGATGAGATTGTAGAGTTTGCGGTAAAATCTTAGTTGTTTACTATTCGGGCCGTATATGTTCACCAATGTATACGTAAGCTCATTAATTTGGCATATCAAAATAAGGTATCGCCCTTGTGGGTCGATTATGGTGGAGGTGAGTTGGAAAGGGAGAGCGTCATTAACAGCAATAATAACTCCGTTCTTCTTTTTAACATTTGTTGCCATGAATTGTTGAGAGAATCGATGAAGATACAATTTAGGAGTCTTTTCTGTGGCGAAGTGAGATTTCTCTTGATAGCATCGATCTCTTGAATGGGGAGTTGAGGCCTCGTACATTAAGAGATGTAATGGTAATCATTTATAGGCTGATTTTCGGAGTGGAGGCATATTTGGGGTGTTCTTTGATAATATTCGGGGTCAGAATACTTAAATCCAGTGTCAGAGGTATATAGCTGATGGTGCCATGGGAAGGGATAGGTGGAAAGGAACGAACAAGAGTAAAAAAAAACTTGCGTAGAACGCAAGTAACCAATGTAGCCCAGATCGCTACTTCAAAAATGGGGGAGTCAAACAGGTTTTGACCACCGGAGGGGTCATACCTATAAAAAATTTTGCAAATGAAAGTCATTAGGTATAGGCAGATCGCCAGAAATAGGAGTGTTCAGAGAGAACCACCAGGGAAAAACATAAGCGCACATAGACGCGTTCCGTGCCGCTAGGCCCTTCAAGTCGCTTCCATATTTTGGATGGAATCAGGCTTGTGCTTCTGAGAGTCTGCAGGCAAAATGCTCCAGGCCTTAAGAAAGTCCAATCCAGCCTCCAAATTTTTAATAGTATAAATCCTGCCTTGGTGTCACACTATTAATTTTGTTGGGAATCCCCATTGATAGGCCATACCATGATTCCTGAGCGCTTTTGTGATTGATATCATCTTTTTCCTATTGGAAAGTGTGGCCTTGGACAGATCAGCATAGAGACGCAGATTTGCATGAGAGGGTGGGAGTGGAGATGGGTTTCTTGCCGCCATCATAATTCTCTCTTTAACATGGTAGAAATGTATGCGAACAAGTACATCTCTAGGGATGGATGCTGACAGGAATGAAGGCTTAGGAAGTCGATGTGCCCGATCGATCGTGGCCTCTACTTCAGAGAGTGTTGGAATTAAAAGCTTGAGGAAGTGTTGCAGATACGGTAACAATGCCTCATTAGACACTGTTTCTGGGACCCCTCTGAATTTGATATTGTTACGTCGCGATCGGTCCTTCATGTCAGCTAATTTCAGATTAATTTGTTCGATGTCTGATACGTGATCTGTATGAGCATCAGTCAAATCATTGTGTGCTTCTATGATGTCTGCTATATTGGTCTCAATATGGCGGATTCTGTGTTCCTGTCTTTGCACTAAAGCAGTAATTTGGGTTAATGGCGCAGAGATATCATTATGTAAAGTTTGACGCAGTGATGTCAGCATGTTCTTCATGCAGATTTCGGTCAGTGGTTGATCAGACGCTGGAAATGCGTCTATGTCAGGCAAGGAGGAATGTGGTGGCTGGGGTGGAAGGTTTAGGGCCTGGCAAGAGTCCTCAGGGTCACTCTCTAACCGTGGCCGTGATTTGGCTGGGCTGCAGGTCGTGGGTGACAGTGGGGGTGACAACTCACCAGGGTCCCCTGTGTAAAGTCGGTGCTGCAGCCTGGGATCCATGCTCTGGGACCTGTAGTCCTCCTCCTGGCCGTTGCTGCCTCCCCGCATGTCTGTATGGCGGCCGCCATCTTGGTTTCCCGGCATAACAGCCGGGAAGAAGTTTGTTAGCTTCCCTGGCTACCCCGGGCTCTTTTTCCTGCGGGGCATGTCTAGTGGGCTGCGGGCACACCACGGGAGCTGCCGTGTGCTCTTAGTTCTCCCTGGGGTCTGAGTGAGCCGCTTCAATGCTGGCGGGTGGACGGAGCGGGAACTATCGCGCGTCCATCCTCGAGCCGGCCGCGCATGCGCCCCCTTTGGAGGAGACTTTAATACTGTCACTAGGCTTAAGGACAGGAAGGGCTCCAATGACAGGCTGGAGTATGACAGCGTTTTTTAAACGCGACAGTTAGGGAAGCAGGTCTGGAGGATGCCTTAATTAAGCGCAGCCCAGACAGTACGGGATTCACTTTTAGGCGAGGTAGAAGTGAGAGTAGAATAGATAGATAGGTTTATTTAAAAAGGGGGACTCTGCCTTCTCGGCACCTGTGTGTCAGGCGGTGGAGTTTTCTGACCACCTTTTGCTGACCTTGTCTTTGAATGTTTCAGATACGCCACTGAAGGGGAGGGGTGTCTGGAGATTGAATTTGACTCTGCTGAATGATGAGGAGGTGAGACGATCCTTTGAGGATTTTTTTCAAGCTCAGGAGACCATCCTGGATTTCTGCAGCAGTAAATCGGAGTGGTGGTAGCTTACCAAGGTGCAGATTGGCAGGTTTTTCAAGGCCCTAGGTAAGAAAAAAATTATTTGATAAGTATGTTGCCTACCAACAGCTGCGGAGGAGGCTCGATTGCCTTGTCTCTGATAGTGGAGATTCTGGGGCAATCTCAGAGGTTAAGCTTCTCCTGAGGAAGTATCAGTATGACCGGCATGCCTCCTTGGTTCTGGAGAGGGATTATGGGAAGTACCATTCGCCTGACCTTTACCAGAACTGCAAGCAAGATATAGCAATTAAGACGGTCACCGGTCTGAGAGAGAGTAAGGGATCTCTGACAAAATCCAGGCCAGGGATCTTGGAGGTCTCAATGACATTCTTTGAAGATCTCCTGGGGAGAAGCACCTCGACCAGGCAAGGTTGTCAAGCTTTTTGGAGTCTACGCCAGGTCTGGAAAATAACATTCCACCCACAAGTTTGACAAGCGAGATCACAGTTGAAGAGGTTGTCAAAGCCAGAAATAGTCTGGCCATTAAAAAGATGCCTGGGCCAGACGGCCTGACAGCAGAATTCTTTAAGGTTTTTAACTCCAGCTTGGCACCTCGCCTTGTGGAGGTCTTTAATAGCTGTCTGGATGAGGGTTCACTCCCTCCCTCCATGAGGAAATCGGCTGTGATCTTGTCAAAGGGTAAGGACCCTTCGATGATTGAGAATTGGCGCCCCATTAGCCTTCTCAATATTGATAGGAAGATTCTGGCTAAGATCCTTTTCTAGCGCTTATCATCAGTGGCAGACGGGTTACTTTCACAGCATCAGCACTGCTTGGTTCAGGGCAGAAGTACATTCACAGCGGTGTTAGCTGTCCGGGAGGTTCTGGATCGATGCAGGGCTGATGGCAGTGTGAAGTATTTGCTGGCACTGGATCAGGCAAAGCCTTTTGATCGGGTAGATCATAAGTACCTCTGGCATTTCCTTGTCTGGTATGGCCTGGAAGGGAGGTTTATTGGCTGGTTGAAAACATTGTATAGAGGGGCGGAGAGCTTCATGTTGATCAATGGTTGGGTTGGGCAGCCCTTTGAGGTTGGCTCTGGGGTGCACCAGGGGTGTCCCCTGAGTCCCTTGCTCTATGCCTTTGCCATTGACCCCTTCGTCAGAAGACTAGATGGCGGGGCATTGAGCAGGGTGTCGGTGGGTGCTACTGGTGAGTCGCCTTTTAGAGTCGTGGCCTATGCTGATGATGTATCTTTTTTTATCTCTGGGACTGATGAGGCACAGGAGGTGGTCTCAGAGATGGAGCAGTATGAGGAGGCATCAGGCTCCAAGGTCAATAGTGAGAAATGTGAAGTTTTCAGGATGGGTAGGGAAGGTGAGAACTTCTCTCTTGCGTAGTATTCCCGAAGCCCCAGTCAAAGATCAAAGTGTTAGGCATCACATTTGGCCCTGATGATTATGGTAAATCGAATTGGAAATCCAGGTTGTCTGATGCTGAGGTTAAAGTGAGATGCTGGAAGAGGTGGCGTCTCTCCTTAAGGGAAAGGGTCGATCTGATTAAGACCTACTTGATTCCGGTCTTTTTGTACATCAGTTACGTTTGCCTCTTGCCAGAGTCTCTCTATACGAGGGTCTACTGCTGTTTCTTCCAGTTGTTATGGGGGAACAGACTGAACCTCGTGAAGTGGAATGTGACCTACCAGGCGGGAGGGTGGCCCAGGGATGGTCAATCCGATTGTTTTCTTTTCTGTTATGTTTGTAAAACATAATTTTGGTAGTATGCTGAAAGAGAAGCCACCTGCATGTGTAGGTTTGTTTCAGGCATGGTTTAAACCCTTTCTGAGCTGTTGGGAGACTGGCGGGCCGGCGAGAAACCTGAGAGTCAAGCACGGTAAGCTCCCGGCTTATGTTGCCCCGAGCTTGAAAATACTTAGGCAGTGGTGTGTGACAGCGGAGGAGGTCAGATCGCTTCCTGGGAAATTTCTTAGGGAGAGGGTCGTGGCCTCCACCTTTCATGCACCATTGGCCTTGAAGGATTGCCCAGGCCATAGTCTATTGATAAATATGGAAAGGATTCCCTTAAAATTTAGGGACCAGGCCTGGCTCGTGTTCCATGGCAGGCTATATGTGAGAGGGAACTTGAAGTACCATTCTCTGGACAACCATGGTTGTCCTAGGACGGAATGTGGGGGTGAAGTGGAGACTATGGACCACTTCTTGCTTCAGTGCCCTTTCAATGTAGAGGTATACAAAGAGGTGGGGAGGGCTCTAGACATCCCCTTCCTACACTGCATGTCTTATGCAGAGTGGGTATATGGGGCTTTCAAAAGACATGTGGATTTTGATTTTGACACTCTTTTTCTAGTTTGTCTAGTGGTCCATTACTACACTTGGAACTTACAGTGTCAGGTTTCCATTCGGCAGAAAATTCTTCCTGTCTCGGTGGTGGTGTATGACATTCTTGGTGAGGTTGGGAAAATTTGGGGTCTTGAGACAGACATGCAGCGGTGAAGGACCTAGATAGAGGCGTGGAGGAATATCAGGTCTGTAGCCGTGGTCTGTTGAACTCTGGGTGAGGATGCTGTTCTTTTTTTCCTCTGTGTTTTCACTCCTTTAGATTTTGATGAGAAGAGCTTTTTGAAGAAAGGCTACGTGCATCTGAAGATCTGTTTCTTGGTCTTTACTGTATGTTTGTTAGTAGTATGTTTTTTGCTAGTATAGAGTGGGGTATGGCCGTAAAGGTTACGGTTGGTCATATGCTTGGATGGGCCGAAAGACCATGCTAATGAGGGTTTTCATGTTTTAATGTATTTACGGAATTGTTTAATTTCTTTGTGCGATAATGTATTTATTATTTTTGTGCTAAGGCACATATAGGCCATAAGGGCCCTATGTTATGTTTGCTGGTATGGCCATAAAGGCCTGAAATTCCTTTTTGCTGCATTTTTGTGGTTTCTGACATGTTTTTTATTTTAGGAGGACGTTGTAACTAGATAGGGTTTTTCTTTGTTTATAACCAGATGTATGTTTTTTTTGTATTTATTTATTTTGTATACATGTATTTTATACCTTTTTGTAAGAAAATTTTGTTTCTGGTCGCAAGATTTCATCTAATAAAATATTTCCAGCTATCCTACAAGCTAGAACCCCGGTGTTATTCACTCTTCCACTGTCCACACCCCCCCACACCAGACACACCACAAACGGTAGCTTTCCACTATCCAACAGCTTTACTGGCCTGTTGGGACACCATACACACACAGATCTCCGTCTGGCAGATCTGTTACCTTTACAATCTGCACGCAATCTGCCAACACACAGTGCACTTGCATACACACAAGCAATGAACTTGACCGAGTGTATAAAAATACTAAAATACAAAGCAATCTAATCTCTCTGGAGATATGAGCCCGAGCTTAACTACCCAGAAGTCACTTATTAATTTTAAGATTTAATATCCCGAAAGTGGGCAGTGCATAAAATATGTACAAAGTATAAAAAGTTACAAAAAATACAAGAAGACACACATAGACTATTCACTATAAAATAAATGGGAATAAAACAGAAATAAAACTTTTACCAAGATTTATCCTGCGACTGGAGCAAGTCAGAGAGTCCGTAATCTGTTAGTCGATCGAACCAGCTCTATACGAACTACAATGTCCTAATGTCAGGTTCCTCAATTTATGGGGATATGGACGTAAGTGGGACATTAGTTCTCGGCCAATTGACTCTGGGGGGTGTTCCTATACCTGCCCACAGGATGTCTTGGGTGCTGAACTGCCGAAAGTCAATTGGACCAAGACCAGCTTGAATCACAAAGTCGGGGATTGAATTTCTGACACCAGCGCATCAGTCCGATCGCAACAGTACCAATCATTGTTCCGCCATCGCACTGCAGCGCCACACAACCATTTCCTGCATTTTTCTGGCATTCCACATAGGCCACAAATATAGTTTTTATATACCGATGTAGCTTACAGAGTTCCCCATCAGAAGGAAGTATTTTCATCTCTCTGCAACTAATATTTTAGCTTTTATGAGGGATGAAACATACTCCTTTGATCTACAGTATGTATATACTTTTAGAGTTCTCTAGACAGATCGGAGCCCCCCCGGTGTCATGAAGCCGAAACATCTACGTTTCTCTTTTATGCTTCAGGAAAATGGCAAAGTCTGATTATGTATAGGTGACAAAATCTTATTAGCACCCAGGTGCCACTTCCAGCCTGAGGAAGCTCTGTCTCTTTTCAGATGCTAATTGATGACCATCTGTCTCTGAGTACCTATGACTGAATATTTCTTTAACAACAAGGACTGAACTAAATTTACGATTACATATTGCTACAGGTCACATTTCAGCTACTCAAATCTGTACATTTGCGCCACACTCTCCGTCTCTGCATCGACTATAGGGAACTCAACAAGAACACTATTAAGAATCGGTACCCACTCCCTCTCGTTCCCGAGTTATTTCAGAGGTTTCGGCAGCCCGAGTGTTCATAAAACTAGATTTACGAGGGGCCTACAATTTAGTTTGCACAAGGGAAGGTGATGAGTGGAGGACCGCTTTCAGAATGAGCTTTGGGCACTTTGAGTACCTAGTGATGCCATTTGGATTATACAACACCTCTACGACTTTTCAACACTTCGTGAATGACATCTTCAGGTAATATTTCGACCTCTTCTTGATCATATACCTGGACAACATTTTGATTTTCTCCAAGTCATTGGAACTCCACCGAGACCATGTTAAGAGGGTACTGACTACGTTGAGGATGTATGGCCTGTACGCTAAGGCGCAAAAGTGTGAGTTTGAGAAGCAGTTCATCCAGTTTCTTGGGCTCATAATCTCCACTGAAGGAATCTCCATGGATCCTCAGAAAATCTATGCCATCTTGGATTGGCCTGCACCTACTGACAAGAAAGTGGTCCAAAGATTTGTGGGCTTTGCCAACTTCTATCGGAAGTTTATCAAGGGCTTTTCAACCATTATTGCCCCTATTACCCAACTCACTCACCAACATACACGTTTTCTCTGGGGCCAGGAAGCACAAATAGCCCTTGAGCAATTAAAAAAGCAATTTACATCTGCTCCTGTATTACAACACCTAGAACCAACACTTCTCTTCATCCTGGAGGTGGACGCATCAGAGGTGGCTACAGGAGCCGTGCTCTCACAATGTCAAGGCCCAAAAGCTCTGTACATCTGGTAGCCTTTTTCTCCAGGAAACTAAGCCAAGCTGAAAGGTACTACGATGTAGGCGACAGGGAACTTATGGAGATCAAAATGGCTTTCGAAGAATGGAGGTACCTTTTGGAAGGAGCTAGTCACCCGATTATGATCTTCACAGATCATAAGTATCAGGAATATTTAAGATCCGCCAAGCGCCTAAGACCTCGGCAAGGTAGATGGGCCTTATATTTCTCCAGGTTCAATTTTCATATCACCTACCGCCCAGGATCCAAAAATCTGAAGGCAGATGCTCTATCCCATATGATTCAGTTGAACCTTCACCCCCCGATACCATCCTGTCTGGCCAAAATTTTTTGTTAATCTAGCTCAGTCTGAAGTTTTTGATTGAACAGGCCTCTGCACGGTGCACCAAACCTGAACAGGACTCATTAAGGAGGCAGGATGGCTTTCTTTAGCACCAGGATAAGATCTTTGTACCCCAACTTAAGTTAAGACTGCAGAGCCTACGTAAAATCCTGCAGTGTGTCTACGCAGCAAGGGAGACAAAACCCAAGGCATGGGGGTTGCTGAGGCCCCTGTCCATTCCTAATCGCCCCTGGTAAATGATTGCAATGGACTTTATTGTGGAATTCCTGCACTCTGAGGTGCTTACTACCATCCTAGTGGTGATAGATCGGCTATCCAAAATGGCCCACTTTTTGCCAATGATAGGTACTCCGTCTGCGCCTGAGACAGCACATGCCTTTATCAAGGAAATCGGTAGGCTACACAGACTGCCCAGTAATATTGATTCCGACCGAGGGGTGCAAGTTACCTCCAGGTTTTGGAGAGCCCTATGCAAAACCCTGAAAGTGGAACTCTGCCTATCATCTGCTTACCACCCTCAAAGTAATGGCCAAACTGAACGAATGAACCAAATGTTAGAGCAATATTTACAATGTTTCTCTGCCTTTTCCCAGGATGACTGGACATCCCTACTCCCATTAGCAGAATTTGCTTACAATTCCGTCCATTCAGCTATGAATCAGTCACCATTTTGGGCTAATTACGGATTCCATCCTTCCTGTCTGCCAGATACCATACTCGAAACCTCGATACCCGCAGTACAGGACAGAGTCAGCAGGATACAGGACAACTATCCAGCTCTCCAAGAGTCCATACAAAGATCGCAAACAGACTATAAAAATACTATGACAGGAAACGGTGGGGAAATCCTTCTCTGAAGGTTGTAGACAAAGTTTGGTTGTCTACAGTGAATCTGAAACTTCCTTGCCCATCACGGAAGCTGGGTCCAAGATACATTGGCCCCTTTCAGATCAAATGAGAAATCAATTCAGATGATTCCCGAATCATATAGGATTCATCCAGTCTTCCATGTCTCTCTGCTCACGCCAGCAGTTCATGACCCATTTCCAGGAAGAGTGGAACCACCTCCGCTGCCAATAACAGTTGGGGAGGAGGTAGAATACGAGGTAGAATCAATCCTGGACTGCAGGAAATGGGGAAGGCAAATCCAATTCTTGATTCTCCTGAAGAAATCTCCTGGGAACCAAAGGACAACATACATGCCCACAGACTTCTCTTTGAGTTCTACTCCAAATATCCAGACAAGATGGCACAAGTAGGCATCCGGATGCTGCCCTTTAGGGGAGGCACTGTCAGGGCTCTGTCCTCGGCAGAGGTGTTAGGAGACCTGGCACCTTGCATGACCGCAGAAGTTCACATCAGCTCTAATTTGGTGCCAAACAGCCTTTATAAGGAATCCCTGCCCTACTCTCAGGTGCTGGTTGATCTCTGGCTTCCCAGTACCTTGTTACTGTGCTATTGTGATCTGTGATTTCCTGATACTGACTCAGCGTGCTCTTGGACCTGTCTTCTCTGCTTAACCCTGATCTGACCTTGGCTTTGCTAATGGATATTCTCTCTTGCTCCTCTGTGTATCCCATCTGACTACGTCTGCTCTGATCTCCACCTGGTACATGACCTCAGTTTTGAACCGGCTACCCTGTGATCCCGTTTCCCAGAAGGCTTGCATACCTTACATAGGCCCCACCTGTCTGCAGATCTTAGTGCATCAGCTGTGCTCCTGGGTGGACCACCAACAAGCACTCCTACAGGTAACCTGTGCTACTTTGGGCCTGACTCCTGCTGTCCCACTCTCAGGGGAGTCTGGAACTTAGCCGCAAGGGAAGCCCTCTCTCCATTGGCCTCTAACACCAGGTACGCGATAGCTGCCTTACAGAACTGAACCACTAAAGAGTCTGGTGCCCATAGGGTACCTGTAAAAGCCAAGAGGGCAGAAACGTGAGCTTTCAGAGTACTCACAGACAGACACATATTCAGCCCCACCTGGAGGAATTCCAATAAGTGACAGATTCTAAGGGTATCTGGTGGAAAGTCATGCCTGTTTGCAAATTCCACGAACTTGCCCCATATCCTGCTATAGGCTGTGTTGGTGCTGTCCTTTCTGGCTCTCATCAAGGTATCTGTGACCTTAGTCGACCAGCCTAGATTCATCAGCCTTTGCCTATCAAGACTCAGGCCGTCAGCCTGAGTTTCTCCGGAGCGGGGTGCCGAATGAGTCCCTGCATGAGCAGATCTATTGTTACTGGCAGACGGTGTGGTTCTCTGATGTTCAACGAATGGAGTAGTGGGTTCCAGGGTCTCTTTGGCCAATCTGGTATTACAGATAAAACCGTCACCCTCTCCAGGTGTATTCTGTGCAGCAAGCTGAGAATCACTGGAATTGGAGGGAAAGCGTATGCAGTCCTGAAGTTCCACGCCATAGTTAACGCATCCACCTCCATAGCTTGTGGGTGGCTGATCCTGGAGAAAAATTGAGGTAGTTTGGTATTCTTCGGGGAGGAAAACAGCTGCATACATTCTATTGCAGGAAGGTAGAGCCTGTTCTGGGCTATTGACATTGTTTTCAGGATGCCTGACATCTTGTCCTCCGGTAACACCACTGATGCTGCCCAAGTGTTCATTTCTGTGCCTAGGTATACCAGGTTCTGGGTTAGCACAAGGTGACTCTTCTGGTTGATTAACCATCGGAAGTTCTCTAGTGTCCCCATGGTTAACCTTCAGTGTGACAGAAGTGGTATAAATAAAATGGAAGTGAGCGCTTTCCCTGTAAGTCGCTGTACACTCAGGAAAACCAACATAAATCCTAGTACAAATATAACATAAAACACTGCAGCGCTACTAGAAATAGAGAAAAATGATAAAGTAATTCACTATAATATACCCAAATGGTGACAAGTAAAATATTAGGGTAACTGGATAAAATATGTAAAAAAGCAAAGTCTGTAACAGAAGCAAAAATTAATAATAATATTGGAGCAAATAGTTTCACAAATTTCAATCCGGTGCTGGAATCTGATGTAAATATGAGAAATGCGCACTCACCGGACGTGCACTATAAATGTGCAAGTTATTTATCCTGGTATCAACATGTAGTCATCTTGGCTTTACAAGTGGAACAGGCTCCCTCTGAGGATGATGGAATCCAGGGACTTTAATGTTGTAAATCCAGGAGTGTCCAGAGTTCCCCTTAAGGGATGAATGGGTGCAGCTCTCACAGGATAAGACAGGAGGTTCCCTCTCTGGATACACAGGGTAGTGGTTGTCTAGGGTGAAAAATGCTCCCCGCAAGGGGTCAGAAACAGAAAGAAGCCTATAGTGTAGTATGGTTAAGGAACAGCAAATATTTTATTGGTAAAAAAAGTGGATGCATCCAAAGTAATAAAACGTGGGTCTAACTGTCCCTAAAGAGAAATGGCCACCAGAGCTCCACGATGCTCCGACGGCGTGACGTCGCGGCGTGAGTAGGCTCCTCCTTAGACCAGCACAGCGGATAGAGCAGCCATCACCCCCAGCAGGAAGGAGGTTACCCCTACCAGCTGCCGCAGCTACCATTATCCAACCGAGGAAGGAGGTTACCCCTGCCAGCTGCTGCAGCTACCAGTATCCAACCGAGGAAGGAGATTACCCCTACCAGCTGCCGCAGCTACCAGTATACAACCGAGGAAGGAGGTTACCCCTACCAGCTGCCGCAGCTACCAGTATCCAACCGAGGAAGGAGATTACCCCTGCCAGCAGCCGCAGCTACCAGTATCCAACCGAGGAAGGAGGTTACCCCTACCAGCTGCCGCAGCTACCAGTATCCAACCGAGGAAGGAGGTTACCCCTACCAGCTGCCGCAACTACCAGTATCCAACCGAGGAAGGAGATTACCCCTGCCAGCTGCCGCAACTACCAGTATCCAACCGAGGAAGGAGATTACCCCTGCCAGCTGCCGCAACTACCAGTATCCAACCGAGGAAGGAGATTACCCCTGCCAGCTGCCGCAACTACCAGTATCCAACCGAGGAAGGAGGTTACCCCTGCCAGCTGCCGCAACTACCAGTATCCAACTGAGGAAGAAGATTACCCCTACCAGCTGCTGCAGCTACCAGTATCCATGCTGTGGTGTAAAGCACGACGCCACTGGACTCTAGAGCAGTGGAGACGTGTTCTCTGAAGTGACCAATCACGCTTGTCTGTCTTGCAATCTGATGGACATGTCAGGGTTTAGCTGTTGCCAGGAGAATAGTACTTGCCTGACTGCATTGTGCCAAGTGTAAAGGCTTGGCCCCCTAGTTCCATTAAAGGGAACTCTTAAGGCATCAGCATACCAAGACATTTTGGACATTTTCATGCTCCCAATTTTTTGGAACAGTTTGGGGATGGCCCCTTCCTGTTCCAACACCAAAAACCCATTAAAAAGGGCTGATTTCACAAGCTGGAATGGAAGCAGTTGGGCATGGTAGTGTATTGGGGACACTTTTTCTTGCACCCCAGGAGCTGAAGAAGAGAAATTTATCTTGGGAATGATGCTTCTGGAAATGGTGAGGTGAGTATAGAAGAATCATCCAGCAGTTCAAGCCTTCTCTTGCCCATTGACCGTTCTCGGCCTGGCCCCAAAGGCCCCCTTTCCAGCTTTTTGTGGCATGTTTTAAGCCACTGAAACCTCCTGTGAGACTTCCCTCCCAGTCAATAGAGACAGCCCATATAGAGAATGTTATGATGTTGTAGGGGGTGGATGCGGAGAGTGAGGAACACTGAGAAGGAATGCTGTCCTTTTGCTGATGATCTCATTGAGGTTTTGCTTCACCTGAGCAGACGTGTTTCATTATGCATGTGGTACTCAAATGGCTGGGACTTTTGCAATGGTTGATACTGCAGGTCACAGCGGTCCTGTCAAAGCAAATACATTAAAAAGCTTGCAATGGAGAACTCTTTCTGAAGTGTTTTTGTGCTTTTTGGTAAAACAATGCAGCGTGGTACTGCATCTCACAAACTCAACTAATGAACTTGTGTAGCAGGGCCAATTTATATACATTTGAGGGATTTAGCTTTTCTACAGCTTTAGATACACAGTTTACTGTGCTTCAGCAATGAATGAACACAAGAGAGATTGGTACCGATTGCTCGCTGTGTTCATTCAGGAAGGGGGCTGGTTAAACCTGACATGTTTACCATCCCCCCGGCTTTCTATCTTGAATGATCCCAATGCTCAACCAGCATCTGAAAGCCGATGGGAGGCAGAGGAGGGGAAGTAATGTGTTACTTTGAAAGGAAATCTCACAAACTATACTAATAAACTTGTACCAATTTATAAAAAAGT
Source organism: Staurois parvus (assembly GCF_062004578.1). Classification (NCBI taxonomy): domain Eukaryota; kingdom Metazoa; phylum Chordata; class Amphibia; order Anura; family Ranidae; genus Staurois; species Staurois parvus. The sequence goes on along the minus strand of NW_028320913.1, from coordinate 54,996 downwards.
TGAGAGATTTAGCTTTGCTACAGATATAAATTTGTTTAGGCACATATTATACTATGCCACAGTAATGAATGAATAAAGGAGCGACTGTTACCAGCTGCTCACTGTGTTCATTCAGGAAGCTCTCTATCCTGAATGATCCCAATGCCTCAGCAGCAGCTCCTGACAGCCGGCAGCAGGGAGAGGAAGGGAAGCTGGCTAGCAGCCCTGTGAGGAAGGGGCAGCGTGGAATCAGTGCTGGGGGAGATTGAGGACAAAGGGGGTCAGAGAAGTGTGGGGTTACTTATATTCAGAGACCAATCTTTTTGTGGCTCCCCTGCAGCAGCTAAAGCCATAGGGGGATGGGGAATCAGAGGAAAAGGAGAAACTGGAGGCAAAGGAGAGGATAAAAATAGAAGGTTCAGAGAATAAGAGCAGCAGGGGGAATTTTGAGAGCGGTCAGGGAGATGACAGAGCAGCGGGGGAAGCACAGCAGTGGTGACAGCAGTGAGGGGGAGGGTCACATTTTAGGTAAATGGATGCGATTATTGGCTTGTCAGCTTGCTTTGTGCATCAGAGTCTGATGAATAGTACATCTATAAGCTCAGGGTCACTGAAGTGACCTCAAAGAAGCACTGGTCATCTGCCGGGAACTGCTTGTGAGGATACAGTGCTACGCGGCCTCCTGTTCTCACCTTCAGGGGTGCCTGGAACGTAGCCACAAATGTAGGAAATGCAGTAAATACAAAATCTCACTGCCCCAGGACACAAAGGTACAGTGGAACATACATAACAAACCCAAAACATGCTGCATAAAAGGATCAACATAAACTAAACCAGGAGATATAACACCCAAACATCCCACCTTCCCCAGACCTGGCCATCCCCCACAAAAACCTTGGGAGGCCTAAGACCCAACCCTTGACATTGCATAAAACCACCATGTGCAAAAAGCAGACGAGTGCAAAACAATTCAAGGTAATATAGGACACGGAGCATCCAGATGAAAGTGCAGTGCAGACACCCAGCATTGGCTGGTGGTACAGTCTTGGGGTCCACGTGGACAGGAATGGCAGAGTCCCTCACCAAACTCAGCATGGCACCTGTCGGTGGGTTAGCAGCACACTATTCCCTATGAGCATAGCACTGGGGATGGGGGGGGGGGGGGTCTGGAACAGGAGGAGATAGCAGGCTGCAGCTCCAGATAATGCTCTGCCCAAGTAGCTGTAATGGGTGGCTGCCAACAATTCTGGACAGGTCCCTAGGCTAAAAAGCAGTAGTGATGGGCTGGACACCCCCCTGTTTGGTTTGTGGTTAAACATCCAAAACAATTGAATGTAGAACCATGAACTTTGAACATGAACCGGACAACTGAGCCGTATCTTAGCACATCTGAGAATGTGGTGCTCAGTTATTAAAATCTGGAAGGAGTTCTATGATGAAGTCACGCGGTATTCTAGTAGAGAAACATTCATTCATGTCTCTGCTGTCAGTGGGGTTCCCGGCTGACAGCTGAATGGAAAAAGAATTGGCGGCATTGCCCAACAATTTATTTATTTATTTTTCTTAAATGACGTGGGGTCCCCCCTCCCATTCATACCAAGCCCTTTCGGGTCAGGTATGAATTTTGAGGGGCCCCCCAATTCCATACCAGACCCTTATCCGAGCATTCAGCCCGGTAGGTCAGGAAAGGGGGGGGTTGAGCACCCCACCCTCCTGCACCATACCAGGCTACATGCCCTCAACATGGGGGGCTGCTTTGGGTCTCCCCCCAAAGCACTCTGTCCCCATATTGATGGGGACAATGGTCTCTTCCCCACAACCGTGGCCTTTGGCTGTGGAGGTCTGCGGGTGGGGGGCTTATCAGAATCTGGAAGCCCCCTTTAACAAGGGGGCCCCCAGATCCCGCCCCTAATGTGAATGAGTATGGGGTACATGGTACCGCTACCTAGTCACAAAAAAGTGTAGTGTAAAAAAAGACAGGCGACTTCCGGATCCGGCGCCGCATGCACTAAGGAAGGGATCCCGCGGCTCCGGAAACCTCAGCATATAAAGGCAGCCCCCTGCGCCGGGGGACTTACCTGGTAACCACAGGAGTGCCCCCTGAACCTCCTCCATCCGATCCTCCATGGATCGGTATTTGCGGCCGGCGGCACCTGGCCCTGATCCCGCAATGCGATCAGTGGGAAGCAGCTCTCCCCCTCCTGCAGCCAAGATGGCCGCCGCATACGCTCCTTCTATCAGAAGCAGCAGCAGCGTGGATGCCAGTACTCCAAATATGGACACAGAGCCTGAGGCAGACCCAGGGGCAGATCCAGGAGCAGGTAGGGGGGTGACACAGCCATTATACACTTCTCCACCAGGACATGCTGACACCTGTAGTTCTACGGAACAATATGAAAGGATTGCACAGGCTGTGTCATCCCTATTGTTACCTACTATTACACAAGCAGTAGACAGGGCTGTAACACAGGGCATAGAGCAATTGAGAAAGGACCTGGGTGAAAATGTTAAACGCGTAACCGAAGCAGAACATCGTATTCCCAACTTGGAGGATGAAGTTCAAGCTATACAGGCGAGGGCCACACAATCTAAGCGAGTGCAACAGAGTATTCTGGACAAGCTAGATGACCTTAAAAACCGTTCACGCAGAAATAATCTGCGTGTCATAGGTCTCCCAGAATCCTACAATTCGGACACATTAACCGATATCTGTTCTAAACGGATTCCTGCAGCTCTAGGTATCATGACTCCATGCCAAGTTAAAAGGGCGCATCGCTTGGGCGCACCCTCCAACGACAGACGCACACCGCGCTCCACAATTGTCAAATATCTCAACTACGCTGACCGGGTGGCCATACTCAACTCATTTTGCAACTCCCGTTCCTTACAGCTAGACGGTCACAAACTATTACTATTTGCTGATTATTCTCAAGAGGTCTCCCGTAAAAGAAAAGCGTTCCAACAAATATGTTGTACACTATTTCAAAAAGGGATCAAATTCACCCTAGCATATCCAGCTACACTCCTCTTCCCTACGCCTACAGGAGAACCTAAATCATTTGCACACCCAGAGGAAGCCCTGTTGTACCTACAGAACAATCTTTCCGATGTTATGGGCACTCAATCAACACAGCATTCACCACGAGATCACACACTGAGAGATCAGCGTAGTCCACGGAAGGAACCGCCAGAGCGCCAATGCGCAATTTTACCTTGGCAAAACAAAGGCCGCCATGATGTCTATCGCCTATACCACTTAGGTATCTGCCTACAGGTATTTAATATCTCAGGTTGACGCTCCCTTGTGTTTTACAATGTTCTCATTCTACCCGAATGGGTTCGGTTTTCATGTTTGTTTTTTCTCTAGCTATCACATGTTAATATAGCTACTGATTTTTAGTGCGATCTTTGACTGCGGTGCTGGGGATGAGGCTAGGACGAACCGTCCCTCCTTCATGGATGGTCTTCGCGACTATCAGGGTCTACTCGAGTTATTGTTACTGCATTGATCTATGTAAGCTCCCGGTGCAATATTTACGCACCATCACTTCCGGTAACGCAGGCAAAGAAAGGAGTAAACATGCGTAATAATGTGAAGTCCTTAATGCCTAGACAATTTGTTGATTGTAGCATTTTTTTGATGGGCCCCTGTTGGGTCACACTGATAAGTGTATTTTTTCCCTCCTTCTATTCCTCTTTCTTCCCTCTTCTTTTTACTTCCCACGTACTTGGGGCCCTCCAAAGCCTCTTTCTTCATTAACGCACGGAGAGATCAGGACATACAAAGATAACTTAAGAGAGTTGCTACCACATAGCGTCGCTTCCACTTCTCTGTTGAACACTCTCATCCACTCAGCTAAATGACTCGTATAGTATCGTGGAACGTTAAGGGCCTGAGATCGCCTCACAAACGTATGGCCATTCTTCACCATCTTAAGAGACTGAAAACAGACATTGCCTTTCTTCAAGAAACACACTTGACACAATCAGACTTTTTGCGGTTAAAGAAATTGTGGATGGGTCAGGTGTTGGGATCTCCCTCACAGAGAGGTAAAGCGGGAGTGATCATTCTCATACATAAGCGTCTCACTCCAGACATTATAACCCTAGCTACAGACAATGAGGGACGATATGTGTTGCTGTTCTTGTTCAAATAATTTTATTATCTTAACATGGAACAGTACAAAATAATAAGCAAAAGTATGGGTCATTGAAGGTGTACATTAATTGCACAGTAAGAAACCCAATAATACAAGGTCAGGCATCACTAATAAAGAGGACTATCAAATGGCAGTTAAGGCCTAACAAAATGGGGAGGGGGGGGAGGATGGGAAGGGGCATAAGGCTGCACGGCAGAGGGAGAAGGGGGAAAACCGTAGTATGGTTAAGGAATGGTACCGTCAAACAAAAGATGCAGATTATGGATTGAGAAGGGAGTCATCAAAATTGGATGGGAGGAAATGCTCTACCCAGGGATTCCAAATCTTCTTGAACTTAGGGATGGAATCTAGGATAGTGGCTTCTATTTTTGCGTGAATCATTGCCCGAGTGACCCTATTCGAAACTGCAGTCATACTCAACGAGGGAGATTTCCATGATTTAGCGATAACCTGCTTGGCTGCGGTGGTGACTTGTAGAATGAGTTTGAAATGCGCCTTAGCAATGCCAGGTGGTCGCAGGTTAAGAAGCGCGATTAATGGATCGGGAGATATGTTGCTGTTCATGTGAAAATGGGCTCCTCATCTATGGTACTGGCCAACATATATGCCCCGAACTCTTCTCCCAAACCTTTTTTTCAAGATCTGTCCTCGAGAATAGCAAATTTTTTACATCTTCCACTCGTGTTGGGAGGAGACTTCAACATGTGTATGAATACACAGGAAGATAAGTTAAAATCCATCACCTCCAATCCTATATCTCCCCCTAACCCCCCCAGCGCACACGATACTGAACAACTTTACAGAGGCACTACAACTCACAGACGTATGGCGTTTGAACCATCCAGAAGGAAGAGAGTCTACCTTCTTTTCTCCCGTTCATCATACCTTGACCAGAATTGATTACTTCTTTGTTACTTCCATCTTATTAAACAACGTTAAGGACTCTAACATACATGACATAGCAATTTCCTATCACTCCCCGATCTCTTTAGCAGTGGAGCTAACACAACCTCATCAACACTCGACTACATGGCGTTTCCCCTCCTACTTAGCAAATAATCAGGACCTGCTCCGGGTGTTAAATGCCGCCTGGAGCGAGTTTTGTGAAACTAACGCAGAGCACCGAGATAACCCAAATCTCTTCTGGGAGACGGGCAAGGCTGTGTTGCGAGGCAGAATCATTGCATTTACTTCTACCTATAAGAAAAACCTACTTCGAAATTACACAGAAGCAAGTGCTAGTCTAAGACAGGCACAGCAAGATTTAGCAAGTCTCATCTCGCATGAACATAGGAAAGCTTGGTCAGAGGCAAAACAATGCTTTGATACATGGGCAGCAGCTCAGGAAGCTACGCGCCACTCCTATAGTGACCTGCAATTTCACAAATTTGGCAATAAGCCGGGCAAGCTTCTAACACGTCTTTGCAAAAAACCATTCACACCCACCCTCTTTACATCTTTGAAAGACACGCAGGGAAAGTTGAAAAGTGACCCCTCAGACATTATTTTCATATTAGAAAAATTCTACCAAAATCTCTACGGCTCGGACCCTATAGACACCGATAGGGCCACCTCCTTCCTGGATCAAATATCATTGCCTTGTCTTGACCCAAATGCACTCCAAACTCTAAACGCTCCCATGACGCAATCGGACATTTCCCTAGCCATTACAGCTCTCTCTCTCATTGGCCTGATGGTTACACAGCCGAATTTTACAAACTTATGACCAAAACCCTTTCTCCCACCTTACAATTAGTATTTCAATCAATTCAGGGGGGGGGGGGTTATTTACCCTCTGGTTTCCAGGCCTACATAAAATTGATTGCCAAAAAAGATAAAGATCCGTCGGACCCGGGATCATATCAGCCAATATCCCTACTAAACCTAGACGCAAAACTCCTGTCCAAGATTATAGCCTTGCAAACATACTGCCCACTCTCATCCATCCCTCACAAGCGGGGTTTGTACTGGGACGTTCGGCGGCATCTAATATTCGTAAAGTGATATCGGTTCTGAACCAGGCCTCGGGTGAGTCTTCCCAAGATGCTGCAATTGTTTCCCTAGATGCCGAAAAGGCATTTGATAACGTTCATTTTGAATGGCTTTTCTTAGCACTATGGAAATTTGGATTTCAGAGCCCTTTTATGCATTTGGTCCAAGCCATGTATTCGTCACCAACAGCTCAAGTGGTAGCAGTGGGCCTCACATCCAACCCGATTCGGCTACACAAGGGCACTAGGCAGGGCTGTCCTCTGTCCCCTTTACTCTTTAACTTGGCCTTAGAACCGTTAGCACGCTATCTGTTGTTTCACTCTGAACTCCATGGCATTATAATTGGTCAACAGGAGTTGAGACTTGCCTTATTCGCAGATGATATTTTAATTTTTACCTCTAACCCATCTCTGGACTTGACATACATACAGCATATTTTCTCCTCCTTCCGCCTGTGCTCAGGTCTCCGAATAAATTTTTCAAAAAGTGAGGTGCTCCCATTACATCAATTACGCCTCCCATCATGGACTCAAAATTTGATCTTTAAAATTGCTCATAAACATATCACCTATCTAGGCATAAAAATAGGGAAATTAGCTTCTTCTTTATACACGCTTAATTATACACCAACGATAGTCAAAATCATTGAGGTACTGGGGATGTGGAGGGAATTACCACTTTCTGTTTTGGGCAGATCACATTTATTCAATATGGTAAGCTTCCCAAAACTTCTCTACCCACTCCAAACCATACCACTTCTTCTCAAACACAGTGACATAAATAAGTTAAATCGAGCACTTTCTAGATTTTTATGGAGAGCCAAGCGTCCCGTATTGCACTCGCCAAATTATATTTACCGCAAAGCGAAGGAGGTTCTGGTCTCCCGAATGTACGCGCTTACAATCTCTCCTGCTTGCTACGCGTAGGTCTAGACTGCCTCACTCACTCCTCCAAATTTTCCAACTACCACATTGAATCTGCAATAGCACATCCTTACGATCTCACAGCCTTATTACACTCCAATGTCAACTCTCTCCCGTCTCACTTAAAATACAATTCACTCATCCGTGACACTCTTATTACATGGAGGGAAGTCAGGCATTAGCTGGGGATCTCTCCGTGGCTGTCTCGCTTTCTACCTATTCATCATAATCCCTCCTTCCCTCCTTCGCAATCCTGTGATGCTTATGTAACCTGGTCAAATCAAAATTTAACTTTGGTACAACACTTATATGACACCTCTACGGGTTCCCCAAAATCTCTCACTGACATTCAGCAAACCTATGGATTACCATAACACCACTTCTTCTATATTCTTCAAGTGAGGAACTATGTTAATACAGTTGCACCTATCAAAGCAAATAGATTTCGTACTACGTTTCTGGATGTCCTAGCGAACTCTCGAAAATATACAATATCAAATGTGTACAGACCCTTGAACCTATTGTATGCCAAACCCTTCGAGTCATACACTGCTGTAAAATCCTGGATCAAAGAATTTGACAATACATTTACAGCTGAACACTTACTAGCGGGCCTCAACTCCACATGTGCCTTCAACCACAACTAATTCTGGCGTGAACAGCAATTCAAGATCCTACACCGTGCCTACATGCCCTGTCAATACTCAAGAAATGACCAGGCTCCGTCTACCTGCCCACTCTGTGGAAAGCAAAAACCTTCTCTACATCATAGATTTTGGAGCTGCCTTCATATCTCCGCATTCTGGAAGCAGGTAGTTAAATTTGTATTAATCATCACTGCCTTTCAACTCCCCATTCACCCGCTACCTCTCCTTTTCGGATACATGGATCAACCTGCCATTGGTCTCTTCTCTTCTCAATCATCCTCAACCCTGGATATCCACATGCCTACTTATAGCTAGACGGGCTATTCTCCGAAAATGGACCTCCAACTGTCCCCCTAATATATTAGACATCAAACAAGAGCTCAACTCTCTTCTACGTCTTGACAGACTTGATCTAATTTCCTCCCCGACCTCCTCAAAAGAGACCCAATATCTGGGTAAATGGGAATCTTACATCTCAGGATCCATGTCTGCAACTGAACAAACATTTTTTCTCCGGAACTCTAGTCTACTGAGCCGCCCATAATACTTTCCTATGAGTCTTGAGTCATAGGGGCCATAGCAAACATGATTGTTCACATGTGGGGTTGATAACTATGCTGATATGTGGATTTATTTTTACCATATTTGCTCCTTCTCTGCTTTATTATGATTTGCCTTTATCTTTTACTTCTTGTACATTTTGACCATTTGATCAACTTCCTTGTATATACACTAGGCTCTCGCTAGTTTCAGATTCCCACAAGAAGCAACTGGAATGAGGTTTATCCCTCATTCCAATTTACCTGTGATGGAACCAGAGGACACCGACTTCTTTCTCTTTTCTTCTCTTATCACATCTCATCTATCTTTGTCCCTTCTCTCCTCTTTGTTATCCTTTTTTTTTACCGCCTTTCTATGACCTTAACTGGTCCCCGGACAACATTTACATCTCCATTTCCTTACTTTTCCTATCTTATCACCCCTCCCTTTTTTTTTTTCTCTTCTTTGGTTCTTTACTGATGGTTAACGGCTGACATCTGTATACATCCTCATCATCTATCTCTGCTTATTAGCTTTTCCCTCTACACACATTATTGTCTCATCTCTTACCACACGCCCAATCACCATTATTCTACTGACCATTTTTTGAGGTCATGTCAATGTTACATTGGTGTCATATTTGATTTGTCATGGTTGTACATACCTTGTAAAATGCCAATAAAAATTTCTCTTAAAAAAAAAAAAAAAAAAGACAAAAGACAGGCGACAGTTTTTGAAAAGTCCTTTATTATGCCTACCACCACCGCTACCCAAAAAAAAGAAAAAAAAACGCTCTGCTCTCCATGCCGGCCCCTGCTGTCTGACAGCTGCACCCGCGAAGACAATCCTTATAAACTGTCATGGTGTCACAAGGGGGTGGGGTTCTGTGGTCAGGTACATTGCTTTGACCAATCACAATGCACTGTCAGGGCGCAGTGCATTGTGGGGCATGGCGGGCGAACTTGTGTTCGACTCGAACATGCAGCCCATCTCTAAACAGAAACTCTACAATTCAAGGCAGCAGTGTCTCTTCCCTCCCAACTAGTCTCTTGAGGAGGTGGGGTAAGGAGAATTTTGACACAGGTCGAGGGGGACTAACTGCTTCAGGAGGATAGAGAGCAGCAGAGACCACTCCACAGAGCCTCCAATGTCTCCCACCAGGGCTTTAGACTGAGGAGCAATTCCCACTCTACAAGACTCTAGTTTCCTTCACCTCCCAGCCAGGATCTCTGGATAAAGCTTGTTATTGAGGCAGAACAGGCTGAATGGGACTCACAGCACCAAGTCACTAGTGTATCCCACCAGACTACAGACTCGGAGATCGGTGCCCACTCTGCAAATCTGTGGAGCAGGGAACAGAGGAGCAGAAACAGGCTACGGAGGACACAATGCATTGCAGGGATTAATAAGAGCTGAGATCATATCACAGAGCTTTGTGAAGGTGCACCTTCTCAGAATGCCATCTTGGACACCCCCCCCCCACAATTTGTGCTAAATTTACTTCTTGTACTGTTTGGACATTGCTTCGCAGTACAATAAATGGGTTCCTGTGCTGCCCAAATTTACACTGGTGCTATGCCTCAGGGAAGCTAAGATTTTTACTGCAAGCACTTCTACTTTATCTTCTTGGATCTGTGAACCCACCACTTGTGTCCCACCATCCCTATATGTCACCTGCAAGGGATTCAAGGTGAGAGATGGACTTTGTTTAAAGCTTCCATCCAAGGATGGTGAGATTTCAAATTGGAAATATTGATGGCACCTTGTGAGGATGATTAATGTGATGGAAGTCATTGACTACTCTACTGAGTATGGTCTTGGGGGATGATTATTTCAGTGATAGTAGTAATTTTTGTGCTAATCAAAACTTCATTTTAGGGCTTGTTGACCCACTTTTATTAAACCCCAAAGTAAAGGTTCAACAGTAAACTTGCCCTTGCAGGGTTCTATCATCAAAACTAGTAACACCTGGCTCCCTCTTTAGCAGTACCAACGTTCTCCTCACTGTTCCCTCAGACCATTTCACCTAGCTCTTCCTTGCTCAGTCAGTCTGTAGTTACAGCACTTGGCTGCACATGTCCACTCCCTGGCCTCTTAATTCGGGATCTCCTGACACTCCAGGCTCTCCTACTCCAGGCTCTCTCACTCCTCTCAGATCACCAGATTCCCTCAGTCCTCTGGACTTGTCTAGTCATCCTGGCTTTCTCAGACTTTTTTAGCTGCCTTGACCCCCTCAGCCTGATGGGCATGGAATCTCCTTTCCAGAATGGACTGCTCTCTCTTGAGTGGATCACCTCTCCTAACGGGAACCCATACCTAGTCCCTGACAGGCCTATGCCTGTCTCCTGATTCACAGTTCAGAATAGACTTTGTTTAAAGCTAACATTCATGGATGGTGAGCTTCCATTTGGAAATAATGGTGGCATCCGGTGAGGATGCAAAGTGACTGACTAATCTATTGAGTTAAAATACTTTCTGTATAGATCTTCCACACACAAAGCAATAATGTCGGCAGATGTCCAGATACATACAATTCTGACCGGTGTTAAAACAACTACATAAAGGAGACTTCCACAAATGGCACAGCTTATTTTCTTACAGCTCCTTATTGCTGAGCTAATATTTTGGGCACTGGATCCAAAGGCAATTCTATAAACCTACCAAACGAACATGCTGAGTTCATGCCACCTGGAGTGTTCTCTCATTCAAGCAACTAAACCTGTTAAGCAAAATGGTGGACCCAAAAGGATTTGTGGATAATAATCACTGAATAATTCCATAGTTGCAATGTTCTGTGTACACCAAATGTTCAAATTTCCGGTATTCTGATCTGCACTCATTCTGGAAAAGTAAATCTAAAATATTCCACCCAGACTGTACAGAGCCATCTATTGAACACGCCATAATACATATGTAGTTCCTTCTAGGCTAGCTAGATAGGATTTTTGTTATAGAAGCGGCCAGGATGAGCCAGCTTGGGAATGAGATAGTGAGTTCACCTCAGGACAAGCTGAGAGGCTCTACAGGTCAGGGCTTCTGGAGCTCTCCCATCTTTCCAGAAACTTCTGGCACTTTCTGGAAGAGGGGCGAAGGAGGGGAGTAGGCCCAGATTTGCATATTTAGGGGAACTTGGCCAATCCCCAGGCAAGAGGCCAGGTAGTGTGGTCAAGGACAGCCCTTAAATGTGGCAGAGCCTGAGCAGCAGAGTTTATTGTTGGAGTCGAGTCAGGTGGAAGATGGACTGAGAAGGTGCTGGAGTGCGGAGCCTGGGAGAAGGCCCCAGGGAGTGGAGCCTACCTACTGGCTGGATGCTGGACAGAAGGATCTCCACTGTGCCACAAGTCTCCTAGGGAGGACAACCTGTCAGCAGGGAAGGAGCTAGCCCAGCGAAAGGCTTGAAAGCAGCTACCAACCCACTGAGCTACAGGACAGGTCAGTATGAGTACTCCTCCACCCCCTGGGCCACAGAAGGGAGAGGACGGTCAGATGCAACACTGAACTTCTCATCTGGGACTACTTAATTGCAGATCTTAGAATGCCTTCCCAAGAGATACCCTCAGGACAGCCGGGTGCAAGAGGAAGGATTCATCTGGGGTCTCAGGAGATACAACAAAGAGGATTCAGAGCTCCTTAAATTAGCTCTTGCTGATGTTTGTTCCACATTTTGTACAGTGTGTGCTAAGAAGTTGTCCTCAAGTTCTACAGTTCCTTGGGCATCCCACATACCCCTAGACCCCAACAAAGTTGCTGTAGTGCTGCACATAAATGATATATGGAAGTGATCACTTACCTGTGTATACCGATACAGACTGAGCAATTGGGCCATCGCATTATTCGAATAGAAAGTACTGTCACCAATAAAACCGGCCACTTCTCCGTCTCCCTTACAGTAATAGTTGGGAGCTTCCTTCTCTCTAGACAATATCTTCATGACATATCCCAAAGTTTTCATTGGATCAGAACAAGTATTAAATATATGATAGCCCAGGGTGACATTGGGCAGAAGATCGGAGTTCTGGTTTATCTCATCGACAGCAGTAATCATCGCCAAGATGCTTTTGTACTCTTCAATGTCAACACTGCCAGATAATGAGAGGTTTTAAAAATGAAAATGGTTACTTCTGAGAGTACAGTTTGGCCACAGCCCACAAAACTAAAGCCCCGTATACACAATGAGAATATTGGACGAACGATCGTCTGGTTTTTTGGGGGGTTGCATCCTAGTCTCATATCGAAAGTGAAGAGGCTGCCAACGTTACGAACATTCTTGTACAACAGAAAGAAATTTCGGGAGTGATGTCATGTATTTGTATTGTATTTTCTGATGAAAACTGTACACATTAAATCTTATGATCTGATATCGTATGAGACACATTTCGCCCCTTCATATAGCTGTGTACGGACGATCAGATTATCGTACGATCGCTTAAAAAGCGGGAATTTCCGTACGATTTTCTGATCATGCGTGCTAGGCTTAGCACTTAGAAAACTATTAAAAAATGTAATTTGATAGGCAACTGCAGATCGCATAAATGACAAACAGTAGACTGCTGATGATATCCTGTAAACATGTTCCAGTTCCCTGGAGGTGCAGAGTTGAAAAGTGCTGGAAGAGGGGTGCAGAGGGGGGAAGGGGAGAGCAGGGTTGCAAAACTAGCAATTTTGGAAGAAATTGCATGATGAGCAGTGCTGGATCAAAAGTACTTAAAAATGATTTCAGGGGGAAAATGGGACAGTATTGAAGGAACATTGCAGCAGGTTCAGAGGTGAGAAGTGTTGGAAGAGGATTGCAGGGGGAGCAGTGTGGAATTAGGGTTCCAGGGGGTGCAGAGGTGAGAAGCGTTGGAAGAGGATTGCAGGGGGAGCAGTGTGGAATTAGGGTTCCAGGGGGAGTAGAGGTTAGAAGCGTTGGAAGAGGATTTCAGGGGGAGCAGTGTGGAATTAGGGTTCCAGGGGGTGCAGAGGTGAGAAGCGTTGGAAGAGGATTGCAGGGGGAGCAGTGTGGAATTAGGGTTCCAGGGAGCGCAGAGTTGAGAAGCGTTGGAGGAGGATTGCAGGGGGAGCAGTGTGGAATTAGGGTTCCAGGGAGCGCAGAGGTGAGAAGCGTTGGAAGAGGATTGCAGGGGGAGCAGTGTGGAATTAGGGTTCCAGGGGGTGCATAGGTGAGAAGCGTTGGAAGAGGATTGCAGGGGGAGCAGTGTGGAATTAGGGTTCCAGGGGGTGCAGAGGTGAGAAGTGTTGGAGGAGGATTGCAGGGGGAGCAGTGTGGAATTAGGGTTCCAGGGAATGCAGAGGTGAGAAGCGTTGGAAGAGGATTGCAGGGGGAACAGTGTGGAATTAGGGTTCCAGGGAATGCAGAGGTGAGAAGCGTTGGAAGAGGATTGCAGGGGGAGCAGTGTGGAATTAGGGTTCCAGGGAGTGCAGAGGTGAGAAGCGTTGGAAGAGGATTGCAGGGGGAGCAGCGTGGAATTAGGGTCCAGGGAGTGCAGAGGTGAGAAGCGCTGGAAGAGGATTGCAGGGGGAGCAGTGTGGAATTAGGGTCCAGGGAGTGCAGAGGTGAGAAGTGATGGAAGAGGATTGCAGGGGGAGCAGTGTGGAATTAGGGTCCAGGGAGTGCAGAGGTGAGAAGCGCTGGAAGAGGATTGCAGGGGGAGCAGTGTGGAATTAGGGTTCCAAGGAATGCAGAGGTGAGAAGCGTTGGAAGAGGATTGCAGGGGGAGCAGTGTGGAATTAGGGTCCAGGGAGTGCAGAGGTGAGAAGCGCTGGAAGAGGATTGCAGGGGGAGCAGTGTGGAATTAGGGTTCCAGGGGGCGCAGAGGTGAGAAGTGTTGGAGGAGGATTGCAGGGAGAGCAGTGTGGAATTAGGGTTCCAGGGGGCGCAGAGGTGAGAAGTGTTGGAGGAGGATTGCAGGGAGAGCAGTGTGGAATTAGGGTTCCAGGGGGTGCAGAGGTGAGAAGCGTTGGAGGAGGATTGCAGGGAGAGCAGTGTGGAATTAGGGTTCCAGGGGGCGCAGAGGTGAGAAGTGTTGGAAGAAGATTGCAGGGGGAGCAGTGTGGAATTAGGGTTCCAGGGAGTGCAGAGGTGAGAAGCGTTGGAAGAGGATTGCAGGGGGAGCAGTGTGGAATTAGGGTTCCAGGGAGTGCAGAGGTGAGAAGCGTTGGAAGAAGATTGCAGGGGGAGCAGTGTGGAATTAGGGTTCCAGGGAGTGCAGAGGTGAGAAGCGTTGGAAGAGGATTGCAGGGGGAGCAGTGTGGAATTAGGGTTCCAGGGGGCGCAGAGGTGAGAAGCGTTGGAGGAGGATTGCAGGGGGAGCAGTGTGGAATTAGGGTTCCAGGGAGTGCAGAGGTGAGAAGTGTTGGAGGCAGGAGGTACAAGGGCGAGCAGTTTTGTACAGTACATTGCTGCTACTATTGTATGTTACATTCAGGTGTACCTCGGTTTACGAATTTAATGCGTTTTCCGGGACGTTTCATTTTGCAAACAATTTTTAAACTGAAATGTGGTTCCCATAGGAATGCAGGGAAAACCAATTAATCTGTTCCGGAGGTCAGAAAAAAGTAGAAAAAAAGTTGATGTCACTATAGGTCAGTGCTGGTTATTAAATGTAATTACTGATTTTTCTCCCTTCACTATAGCTCAGAGATTCAGCTGTCACTTCCCCCCCAGCTAAAAGAAACAATGTTTCCTGTAACTCCGGGGAAAGTCACAGCAATTGCATTTAAAAATCGGCACCGACATACACTTCGTATTGTGAAAAAAATCCATAAAACATTTGTACACGAGGAGTTATTTTCAATGGATTTCATTCATAAACTGAAAATTACAGTAACCGAGGCGTTGGTAAACCGAGGTACACCCGTACTTATATAAATTGTTTGGCATTTTTCCTGCTTCTGACCACAGCACTCCCTACACTGGGCTGAACATGACATGCTCCTGATTATTGCTTACTTCACATTATAGACATGTGTGGTTCGTTTTGTTCCGAATCAAAATTCAGATCAATTAATCATTATTCGGAGATTCAGATGTATCCAAATGTCTGAACTACAATAGTCATGTATTTAAATGAACTTGAAACAGCAATTCAAAATTTTGTCTGAAATTTGAATCTGAATACAAAATTGAATTTGAACACAGGAGTAAAGTCAAATTGAATAGAAAAGATTGGAGGAAAACAGAACAGAATAGAACAGAAAATAAAAGAAAATAATGAAACAGAATAGAAAAGAATAGAACAGAATAGAATAGAGCATGAGGTTTTGATTCATTGTTTAAATATTTTTTTTTGTTAACTTTAATTTGTTTTTGGAATTAGTTTAGTTTATTCATTTTCAAATTCGATTGAAGTTTTCCAAATTAGTTCAAACTGAATTTAATTCAACCAAATCGAAAAGCATTGAATTCTAATTTGAATGTATTCTTTTCAAAATTCAAATTTCTATTTTATTCTGTTGTTTATTTCTCTTCTACAAGGTATCAAAAAGTTTCAAGACTAATTTTATAACACTCCAACAGATGGCAGCACAAGGTTGCATGCACAGTCACAGGGAGCACCGACCTTCATAAGTCAGTGTACCAAAAGACATTGTCCTGTGCACATCGGGAGTTGTGTAACTGGTGCTATTCTGACCATGTCTGTTATTTCATCATGGATCATGACTTGATGTTTTGCTTTTTGAGATCTTTTAGCATGCTTCACTTTGTCAGACAGTGTCTATTTAAGTGATTTCTAGATTCAACAGGCCTGGCAGTAATCAGGCCTTGGTGTGGCAAATGTATCTCAGCTTTCCAAAAATGTGGTTAATTACAGTACATTCATGATTTAACATGGGGGGGGGGGCAATTACTTTTTTTACATAGTGCCAGGTGGGTTTAGGCAGCTTTTTTTCCTTAATAAATGAAATCATAATTTAAAACACTGCATTTTGTATTTACTCGGGTTATCTTTGTGTAATATTAAAATTTGTTTGATAATATGAATATTTTAAGTGTAACAAATATGTAAAAAAAAACCAGAAAGGGAGCAAATACTTTTTCACAGCACTGTCGCTGTCACGGTCTAGCCTGTAGTTTCCAGTTTGTGAAAAATTACCTCCTTGCTCCAGTGGTTCTGCTAAACCTGCAATTTCATTCACATGCGCTGCTGTCTTCTGTGTTCACCTATGGGCATCGCCTGCTCTACTGTGGATTTATATCCCCTTCCCTTCTATCACTTCCTGTCCTGCTTCCCCCTGTATATAGGCATGCTCAGTGCAGCTGGCGTTTCCTGAGCGACTTCCTAGTTTCTCTGTGATTCTTGTTTTCCTTGTATCACTTGTACAGTGAGGAACAGAAGTATTTGAACCCCCTGCAATTTTGCATGTTCTCCCACTTAGAAATCATGGAAGGGTCTGACATTCACATTGCAGGACATTCCCACTCTGAGGACAGAATTCAGGAAATCACATCGTATGATTTGTAAAGAATGTATTTGTCTTGCACGGCTGAACAGAAGTATTTGAACCCCTGAGAAGATCAGTGTTAATATTTGGTACAGAAGCCCTTGTCTGCAATTACAGAGGTCAGACGTTTCCTGTAGTTCCTGACCAGGTTTGCACTGCAACAGGGATTTTGGCCCCCTCCTCCACACCGATCTCCTCTAGATCTGTCAGGTTTCGGGGCTGTCGCTGAGCAACACGGAGTTTCAGCTCCCTCCAAAGATGTTCTATTGGATTTAGGTCTGGAGACTGGCTAGGCCACTCCAGAACCTTGATATGCTTCTTACAGAGCCACTCCTTGGTTCTCCTGGCTGTGTGCTTCGGGTCGTTGTCATGTTGGAAGACCCAGCCACGACACGTCTTCAATGCTCTGACTGAGGGAAGGAGGTTGTTGCTCAAAATCTCACAATAAATGGCCCCATTCATCCTCTCCTTAATACAGTGCAGTCATCCTGTCCCCTTCACAGAAAAGCACCCCCAAAGCATGATGTTACCACCCCCATGCTTCACAGTAGGGATGGTGTTCTTGGAATGTAACTCATCCTTCTTTTTCCTCCAAACACGACGATTGACGTTTAGACCAAAAAGTTCTACTTTGGTCTCATCTGACCACATGACTTTCTCCCATGCCTCCTCTGGATCATCCAGATGGTCACTGGCAACCTTCAGACGGGCCTGGACATGTGATGACTTGAGCAGGGGAACCTTCCGTGCAATGCATGATTTGAAACCATGACGGCGTAGTGTTCTACCTACAGTGACCTTTGAAACTTTGGTCCCAGCTCTCTTCATGTCATTGACCAGCTCCTCCCTTGTAGTTCTGGGCTGATTCCTCACCTTTCTTATCATCAGTGATACCCCACGAGGTGACATCTTGCATGGAGCCCCAGTCCGAGGGAGACTGACAGTCGTCTTTAGCCTCTTCCATTTTCTAACAATTGTTCCAACAGTTGATCTATTTTCACCAAGCTGCTTGCCAATTGCCCCGTAGCCCTTTCCAGCCTTGTGGAGGTCCACAATTTTGTCTCTGGTGTCTTTTGACAGCTCATTGGTCTTGCCCATGGTAGTAGTTGGTGTCTGACTGACTGTGGGGTGGACAGGTGTCTTTAAAGAGCTCAGACAGGTGCTACTAAGTTAGATTAATGAGTGGAGTAGAGGTGGACTTTTTAAAGGCACAGTAACAGGTCTTTGAGAGCCAGAATTCTTGCTGTTTCTTAGGTGTTCAAATACTTCTGTTCAGCAGTTCGAGACAAATACATTCTTTACAAATCATACAATGTGATTTCCTGAAATTTTTTTTAAATTCTGTCTCTCAGAGTGGGAATGCACCTACAATGTGAATTTCAGACCCCTCCATGATTTCTAAGTGGGAGAACTTGCAGAATCGCAGGGGGTTCAAATACTTCTGTTCCTCACTGTATTCTGTAAAGAAGAATAATGTAGCTGAATGCATGTACTCCTGCGCTGGACAGTGGACTCCACAATGTCAAAATCCCCACGAGTATGAAAGGAATGCAAGCCTTGCTGCCCTCAATGGACCAGGAATATCCAAAGAGAACTGTATAGAAGAAATAGAGAGGGCGCACGGCCCTAGTGCATTACCTAGTGTCCACTGGCTCTGAGGAAGAGGTACAACCGCGAAACGCATCAGCCACCAGCTATCTAGAGGTCTACAGTCCCCCACCAGACCACTTCCAGGGGTTTTGGACCACATTGCATCCTTTGCGACATGCTTTCCATTTGATTTTATTTCTCCTGTGAGTATTTTACTATTTATAATAAATCTCATTTTTAAAGGTAATGCACTAGGCCCGTGCGCCCTCTCTTTGCTTCTTATATACACTTGTATTCTGTGCCTGACTACCCCTGTACCAACCCCAGCTTTGTCTACCATTTTCCTGAGTTCAGCATGTCTCTTTGGATCTTCTTCTGTTTCCTTCCATCTGTACTTTGCACATGCGAGTGGACTTTGCTTCATCAGCTGGGCATACCCGTTTCCAGTTTTCTGCAAGTCCATCCCCACCATTAGGGGCCCTGGTGAAGAAGCAGACTGGGAACCCCGAGTTGGATTTCTACCACTCTACCGCTCACTACCATAGAAACCTGACATTTGCTTTCCAAAATGGGGTAATTTTGTAAGTGTTTCCTCTGTCTTGGTGCTCCAGTGCCTCCACTAATGTGAAAGGTAGTCAGGAAATGACATGCATAGTTTATGTTCCTGTAAAGGTCAAAGGTGCTCCTTGGATTTTGAGTGGATTTTTAATAAGCAATCTGGTTTTAAGAATTCAATAGAGAGCACTATGGTTTGTTTTTTTCTTCTGAGTGGCACCGCAGAAGAAATAATCCAAGCATTTCTGAAGGAGCAATTCTACAACCAATGCTCGGAGGAGGTGCGCGGATGGGTAAGAGAGAAAGCCCCTACCACCCTTGCAAAGGCCACTGCCCTGGCCAACGAGATCATGACCATCAAACCACATTGGAAACGGCGGGCCCCTGAGCTGCCAAGGGCCCCGCCCCCCACCACCTCTGCCAAAACGGGCCCCCCACCTACCACTGCCAACTGCGCAGGACCACCACCCAGAGCCCGGTTCAGGTGCAAAAGGCCGGGGCACCTCCAAGTCAACTGCCCCACCTCCCGAAGCCGCCGCTTCCCCTGCCCAGTCCACTACCTGGAGCTCCATCCCGCAGAAGAACCACTGCCCCACCTCCCAGCGAATGGATGAGCTTCACAGAAGACAACCACTTCCAGGGGGTTTACAGTGTCCACCCCCCAGAGGCTACATACTCCGCCCAGAAACGCCGCCACCTGCAGGTCATGCGGGTGGACGGGCAACCCACCACCAGTTTTCGGGATACGGGGGCCTTCTTGACCATCACCGACCCCCGAGTGATCTGGCCAGAAGCCATCCAACCCAGCCCTGGATTCGCCATCGAGCTGGTGGGAGAAGCCAGACATGATGTCCCCAGAGCATCCGTATACCTCGACTCTGGGTTCGGGGAGCAACAGTGCCAGATCGGCATCATGGGCGGCCTCCGGGTGGATGTTCTGCTCGGCAATCACCTAGGGGAGCTACGATGCCAGTACATCGGGGCGGTGACCTGGAGCCAAGCAGGTCGAGGTCTTCCTACAGACGAAGCCACCACAGGACCTTTCCCCAGCATGGACTCGGTGAGTGAATCCCCACCTGACCCCGACCTTCACCTGACCTGGGACCGGGAAACCTTCAAGCGGGAGGTAGCCACAGGGCGGCAGGAAGGGGGTGGAGACCAGCTTTGGTGGGAGCAGGGGCTGTTGTACCGCGAGGCAGGCCTAAGCCACCCGGATCAACCCTCTGCCAGCTCCAAACAATTGATAGTGCCTAGACGGTTCAGGTTCCCGCTACTCCAGATAGCCCATGACATTCCAGTAGCCGACCACCTGGGTAAGAGAAGAACGGGGCTGCGACTGACCCAAGCCTTCTACTGGCCAGGTATCACCCAGGACGTAGCCCACTTCTGTCAGACCTATGACATCTGTCAGAGGAATGGATCACCCCAAGGCCCCGCTCCGCCCCTTACCTATCATTGACGAACCCTTTCAGCGGGTAGCTGTAGATATCCTGGGACCCCTGGCCCGACCCAGTAAGTCCGGAAAGCGGTACATTCTCACGGTGGTGGATTACCCTACCCGCTACCCCGAGGCTGTTCCCCTGTCCAGCATCTCCGCCCCTAAAGTGGCCAAGGCCCTAGTCACTGTTTTCTCCAGGGTGGGTTTCCCCAGCAAGATCTTGACCGGTCAGGGAACCCAGTTCATGTCCGAGGTGGTCCAATCCCTCTGGCGCACATGCGGGGTACGGGCATTCCAGACCACTCCATATCACCCCCAAACCAATGGCCTCTGCGAGCGCTTCAATGGCACACTGAAGAGCATGCTGAGGTCCTTCGTTGACGGGGAGGCGGACTGGGAGAAGCTCCTCCCTCACCTGCTGTTTGCATATCGGGAGGTACCGCAACAGTCAACGGGGTTCTCCCCCTTCGAACTCCTGTACGGGCGGAAGGTCCGTGGTCCCCTATCCCTGCTTCGGGAGCATTGGGAAGAGCAGATAGAGGACACGGGTACCACCGTCGTTCCCTACGTTCTCGACCTGCGGGAGAGGCTGGCCCACGACCACCTCCGGGAAGCCCAGACACGCCAGAACTTATGGTACGACCGCAAGGCATGCGGTCATGAGTTCACTGAAGGGCAGCAGGCGCTCAAGATCATCCCCAACCCCCAGAATAAGCTCCAGCACACCTGGGAAGGGCCCTACAAGGTCCTTCGCAAGTTAGACGAGACTAGATACGTCATTAGCCTCGAGGCCCACGACTGCAAGCTGCTCACGGTCCACATCAACGTGTTGATAGAGTACCACGACCGGACTCTACCCGTGCTAGCCGTCTGCCCCGCCTCCACAGGTGGAGAAGATGAGTGAGCCCTGCCCGATCTCCTGCAAGCCACCAAGGTCACCACTCCTCTAGATCAGATTCCCACTGGAGCTCAGCTGAACCCCCGCCAGACGGCCCAGATGCGGACCGGGCCATCGCCTTCTCAGCCACCCCGGGCCGCACCACGTGGAGACCCACAGTCAGAAACCCATTCAGCAGGCCCCATACCAGGTCCCCGAATCCGCGAAGTCGGCCTTCCAGGCTGAACTCTTCGAGATGCTCCAGCTGGGTATCATCCGACCCTCCCACAGTCCTTGGGCGTCCCGGTGGTGCTGGTTCCAAAGAAGTATGGGACCACCAGCTTTCGCATGGACTACCGGAGGTTGAATGACTACACTGTCAGTCACGCCTACCACATGCCCCGCATAGACGACCTGCTGGACCGTCTAGCCGGGGCCCGCTTCGTTAGCACCCTAGACCTCAGCAAGGGTTACTTGCAAATCGCCCTTACAAAAGAGGGCGTTGAGCACTCCGCCTCTATTACCCCATTCGGACTGTACGAATTCCTCATCATGTCCTTCGGCATGAAAAATGCCCCCGCCACCTTCCAATGGGTCGTGGACCAGCTACTAGAGGGATCTCAAGAGTTCACGTGCACCTACCTAGATGACATAGCCATCTTTAGCGACACATGGGAGGAGCACCTGGCCCACGTGGGGGCCATCCTAGACCTCATCTGCAGGGCCAGGCTGACAGTGAGACCAGACAAGTGCCAGTTGGGAATGGCTGAGGTACAGTACCTCGGGCACAGAGTAGGGGGGGACACTGAAACCTGAACCAGCCAAGGTTCAGGCCATTTATGACTGGCCCACCCCCCAGACCAAGAAGCAAGTGATGGCTGTCATGGAAATTTTCTATTACAGGTTGTCCTTTAAATGTGTCATATATTAGTGTTATTCATATGTCTCTCGTGTGACTTAATTAAAGCTCTGAAGGCTGCAATTGGGCCATGCGCATGTACAATGTATGTATTACAGTACTCAGCTTGGTAATGGATGAGATACAGATCTGCGCTTATAGACTGGCGTGTAAACCACCACCGCATTTGATGCAAATGCCGCTGGCTGTAGGCCGCAGGCCTGTATCCACATATCAGCAGCATAGTACCACATGGACTTTGTATGGCCAGGCGCTGGGCAGTGCAAACTCCGCGTGTAGGCTCATGTATATCTCTACAAGCCGCTACCGACCTGAACTGTATCTGGATGGATGTGTTTTAATAAAGATTGTATCGGGCCCATTCAGATACAGACTGGAACTGTTTAATCTAAGGGATGCTTGTACAGAGAATGTACATACTGTTGGGAGCTGATAGCATGTAAATAATGGGAAACTCGCTTTCCAAAGAGAGCTTACGGGGGAGGGCAGGAAAAACTGATTTAACTGGTTTTAGTAAGAGGGAACTTTATACTCCGAGCAGGATGGATATTCTCGTGTATGGACACTCCCTATACATTGTTCTGTGGGAGGGGATTGACTTGGCCCCCGTGCGGGGGGGTGTTTTTGTAAGATAATAAAACAGGAGTCTGGTGTTAGACCCAGACAGAGTGGATTCCAACTCCAACCTGGGAGTATTGTCTGATTATTCCTGGATCACGGGAGCTCCATTTTCCCCACATCTCAAAAGAGCTAAACCTTTGCACACCAGTTGGAGGCGCAGGAATCGTGGAGCTAAGCTGCAGTCGCGGTAAGCGAAGTTCGCACAGCTTTATGGGGGATTGCTGCGCATCCAACTGCGGGTACTTACGGTAAGAAAAAATTTGTTGAAAGCGAATTTCCAAGACATGGCCTTCCTCGGCACTGCCAGCTATTACCGAAAATTTGTGCCTAATTTCAGCTCCATGGCCCAGCCCCTGTCCGACCTGACCCGAAAGAACAGTCCCCGGATGGTGACCTGAACCTCGGCTTGTGAATCCGCCTTCCATGACCTCAAAGCTGCCCTGGCGAGCAACCCCAGCCTGGCCGCCCCTGACCACAACAGACGCTTCCTTGTGCAGACAGACGCCTCCACCTATGGCCTAGGGGCTGTCTTCAGCCAAGTCAACGAGGCTGGGGAGGAACATCCCGTCGCTTTCCTCAGCCGCAAACTACTGGACCAGGAAGTTGCCTATGCTACGGTGGAGAAGGAATGTCTGGCCATAGTCTGGGCCCTAAAGAAACTACAGCCCTACCTGTACGGCCGGGAGTTCACCATCGTCACCGATCACAACTCCCTCACATGGCTGAACCTGGTGTCCGGGGACAATGGGCGCCTCCTTAGGTGGAGCCTCGCCCTCCAGCCTTATAATTTCACTATTCGATATAGACGGGGAAGCCAACACCAAAATGCAGATGTCCTTTCCCGCTAACAACATCAACAGTAGCTAAGTCGGGGCCCACAAGTGCTTTCAAGGGAACGATTGGGTCCCCCTTGCCGGCACTTGTGAAATGGAAGGGGGAGGAGTGTCATAGCTGCTCCCCCCACTCAGCCCATTGCTCTGTCCCTGTTCTCTCTGCCATCTTTCATCCGAGCCCCTCTCCCCTCCTGCAAACATGAAAGGCATTCCTAAGACAAGCTGGAGCCACGCTACCTCAGCCCCCCCTCCCCCAGTTGCCTAGGTGACTAGGGGGTCCTTCCAGTTTTAAGAAGCTGATGCCAGAGCTCCCGAGGTATTCACCGCTGTGTAGCTACTGAAGGAGCCTGGGCTGTGGCCTTTTGTAGCCAGAGACTCAAGGCTGCCTAGGACCCCCCTTCTCCCAGAGCTGGGGAAGACTCTGTGCTAGACACCAGAGATCCGTGAGTACATGCTCCCTGCCTGCTTCATTTGAACTGTTCTTGTGCTGACCTCACACCAGCCCCCCTGTTGGATTACTTGCTACAGAGACTCACACCAAACTCCCTGTTGGATTACTTGCTACAGAGACTCTCCCTTGGCTCTCTGTGTTGTACTTTAAATGTGTTGGTCCTTCCATGTCGCCCTGGACTGGCGTATTCGCCCTCTCTGTATTCGGCGACTGTCATCTGTTTGCCTCAATAAAGCTTTGTGCATTTGCCATTTACTCTGTGTGTTCTGTCCTGCCTACGCTTCTGTCATAATCCCATACACCTCGTACACCTTATACATCCCACACAGCCCGTACATCCTGTATTCCACATAAAGCCCATACACCTTTAACATCCCTGTACACCTTGTACATCCCCCACACCCCATACATCCCATACATCTCCATGCACCCCGTATATCCCGTACACCTTGTACATCCCCCACATCCCATACATCTCCATACACCCCGTACATCTCGTACACTTCGTACATCCCCATACATCCCCGTTTATCCCCGTACATACTATACATCCCCGTACATCCCATACATCGTGTACACCCCGTACATCCTGTACATCCCATACACCTCATACATCCCATACACCTCGTACATCCCATACACCCCGTACAGCCCGTACATCCTGTACACCTTGTACATCCCCGTACACCTTGTACATCCCATACACCTCATACATCACCATACATCCCCGTACATCCCATACATCCCCATACACCCCATACATCTCATACACCTCGTACATCCCATACACCCTGTACATCCCATAAATCCCCGTACATCCCATAAATCTCATACACCTCGTATATCCCCATACATCGCCATACACCCTGTACATGCTCATATACCTCGTACATCCCGTACACCTCATACATCCCATACACCTCATACATCCCTATACATCCCCATACATCCCCCACACCCCTACATCCCCGTACATCCCCATACACCCCGTACAACCCATACACCTTGTACATCCCCCACACCCCATACACCTCCATACACCCCGTACATCTCGTACACCCCGTACATCCCCATACACCCCATACATCCCCATACACCCTGTACATCCTCATATACCTCGTACATCCCATATACCTCATACATCCCCACACATCCCCGTATATCCCCATACACCCCGTACAACCCATACACCTTGTACATCCCCCACACCCAATACAACTCCATACACCCTGTACATCTCGTACACCCCGTACATCCCCATACATCCCATACATCCCCATACATCCCCATACACCCTGTACATCCTCATATACCTTATACATCCCATACACCTCCATACACCCCGTACATCTCGTACATCCCATACATCCTGTACATCCCATACACCTTGTATATCCCATACACCGCGTACATCACTGTACACCCCGTACGTCCCATATACCCCCATACACACCATACATCCTGTACACCCCCCGTACAGCCCATACATCCCATACACCTTGTATATCCCATACATCCCCATACATCCCCGTACATCCCATACATTCCCGTACACCTCATACACCTCGTACATCCCATACACCCCGTACACCCTATACATCCCATAAATCCCGAACATCCCATACATCTCATACACCTCATACATCCCCGTACACCCCATACATCCCCGTACATCCCATACATTGTGTACACCCCGTACATCCTGTACATCCTGTACATCCTGTACACCTCGTACATCCTCTACATCCCATACAACCCTGTACTCCCCCATACACCCTGTACATCCCCATATACCTCGTACATCCCATACATCTCATACATCCCATACACCTCATACATCCCCATACATCCCGTACATCCCCATACATCCATACATCCCCGTACACCCCTACATCCCCATACACTCTGTACATCCCATACATTCCCATACATCCCCGTACATCCTGTACACTCCATACACTGTGTACACCCGTACATTCCCATACACCCTGTGACGGAAGCTTAGGTAGGACCTTGGCTGTGGAGTTTGGTCTCAGCACAGCTCCCACACAGCTTACTAGGGACAACATTAGGCTCACGGGGACTCAACGGGGCTTTGGCTGTTGAGTCTGGCCTCAACACAGCTCCCACACAGCTTACTAGGGATGACATCAGGCTCATGGAGACTCAACGGGACCTTAGCTGTGGAGTCTGGTCTCAACACAGCTCCCACACAGCTTATTAGGGGTGACATCAGGCTCACGGGGACTCAGCGGGACCTTGGCTGTGGAGTCTGATCTCAACACAGCTCCCACACAGCTTACTAGGGACAACATGCTCACAGGGACTCAATGGGACTCTGGCTGTGGGGCCTTGCCTCACCGCAGCTCCCACACAGCTTTCTAGGGACAACAGTCTTACAGGGACTCAGCAGGACCTTGACTAGGGGGGCTAACCTCAATACAGCTCCCATCCAGCCTTCTAGGGACATGGGGCTCACGGGGCTCAACAGGACTTTGGCTGTGGGGACTGGCCTCAGCACAGCTCCCACACAGTTTTCTAGGGACATCGGGCTCACGGGGCTCAACGGCACTTTGGCTGTGGGGCCTGGCCTCAGCGCAGCTCACTCACAGCTTTCTAGGGACAACAGACTCACGGGGACTAAACAGGACCTTGACTAGGGGGGCTGCCTCAGCACAGCACCCACCCAGCTTACTAGGGACATCGGGCTCATGGGGACTCAGCAGGTAGCGATGGCTCACGCACTCAAGGGGGCAGTCCAGGTGGCTATACCCTGGGCACGCCATTAGGCAGTTTAAACAAGGGAAGTCTGAGCACACAATAGGGGCAGCTCATGACAAGGGTGGTCTGTGCACACAATAGGGGCAGCTCATAACAAGGGTGGTCTGTGCGCACACTAGGGACAGTTCATGATAAGGGTGGCCTGTGCGCACAATAGGGACAGTGCTTGACAAGGGTGGTCTGTGCGCACACTAGGGACAGTTCATGACAAGGGTGGTCTGTGCGCACACTAGGGACAGTTCATGGCTTTTAGGTACACTCACGGTAGGCGTCTTGCAGATGCTCAGCAGCAGGCGGCTTCCAGGGGGGGTAGGCGACTTGCGGACGCTCAGCAGCAGGCAGCTTCCAGGGAGGTAGGTGAATTGCGGACGCTCAGCAGCAGGCGGCTTCCAGGGAGGTAGGTGAATTGTGGACGTTCAGCAGCAGGTGGCTTCCAGGGAGGTAGGTGGCTTGCGGACACTCACAGCACCGGCCGGTAGGTCATGGCTCACAGCAGGCGACAGGAATACAAAAAGGGGGGGCAAACCTCCTCAGCACACAGCATATCCACAGTGATCTGGGCCCCAGAGAATTAGGGGGATGGCAGCGGATACCCCCACCCTGGGCTATTGCACAGTGGCAGCAGGTAACAGTCCTGACCTTTGGGGTCTTGCAGAGTGCTCAGCAGGGATGGCTGTGGAGGCCCGGTCCCCACCCGGACCTCCCACGACAGCGGTGGCCCCAAGGACAGCAGCGGGAGTCCTGTCTGTGGGGCTGACCTTTGAGGAGGGGGGCTCTACAGAGTGCTCAGTGGGGATGGCTGCAGAGGCCCGGTCCCCACCCGGACCTCCCAAGACAGTGGTGTCCCCAGGGACAGCAGCGGGAGGAAGAGACCGGCCAGCTCCCATGCCAGCCTTTTAAAGCTCCCAGGACGCTTCCGGGTTGCCCCGGCAACAGCCGGCCCAGCGCTGCATTTCCAGGGCAATGAGGCACGCCCCCTTGACTCGGGCTGAGCTTCTCATGAGTGCAGCCTTTGTCACTGGGGGGCGCAGAGCACGGGAAGCCCCTGTGCCCACGCTGCGTCCACCAGGGGCGCGCAGAGACATCTCGGCGATCTGCGACTGGGGTCTCCTGGCGGGGGTCACAGCTCCTCTGCCTAGATTGCCGGATGAGCTGTGATCCTTTCCGCAGGGGTCCCTTCCCCCCATCCTGCACAGCCTGGCTTCAGAGGCTGTGTGCAGGATGAGGACGCGGCAAGGGGGGAGGAGGGGGAAGGGTGAAGGCACACCGTGACACACCCCGTACATCCCGTACACCCCGTATATCCCGTACACCCTATACAACGTGTACACCCTGTACATCCCCATACACCCCGTACATCCCGTACACCCCATACATAGTGTACAACCCACACATCCCCATACACCCCGTACATCCCATACACCCTGTACGGGCAAGCAAATAATACTGACAGATCTGCATGAGACCTGCACCACCATGGTGTAATGCTTTCCAAGCCCCTGCAGACAACAATTATAAATGCACATTTTTTTTACCTGCAAAAAATGTGCATTTATTATTTTTTACTAAAAGTTGAACTTATTCTTTAGAATTGCTGGCAAATTATATTTCATTTTCAGCTCAAAGCACAAAACCCATACAAAGGCATGCTATGTATTTTGGAGACCATTGGAAATGTCTTAAAAAAAGAAGTCAGTATCGAAATGTCATCAACCTGCAATTTAAACTTTTTTTGCTTTGTAGCGCACCCTACACAGTGTTTGAGTCTGGTGTGGATTTTAAGGGGGACCTCACACCTAAAAAAATGCTTGGGTTTTCCCCTAAAAATACATTTCAGACCCTTAATCAAAGCATGCAGCCTGGTTGGCCAGGAAAGGTGGTGGAGGCCCTCCAGAACCATACAAAAGAGAGTAGGCCAGAACCATACCACCCCCTGGCAAAGTATCTTGTCACCATGTTGATGAGGACAGGGCCAACGATTCCTAGGAAGGTGGCAGGAGCCAGCACCCACTGCTTCCTTAGTGACCATTAACAGAGAGAAGCGGCCATATAGAAGCAATAGAAATACCACGTCTGTGTATGATGCTTGGCTCCAGCTGAACAGGGGGCTGACCAGTCTGAACCTAGATTTGCTCATCCATAGTGAAAGCAAATAGTGAGCATGAGGAACAAGAAGCCATACTTATAAAGCAGTAAATGTGACTTTGCCAATCTTTCACTGCTGGTGAATCAATCACTGTCATTTAAAGCAAATTTAGCAGGGAGAATCACCTGCAGTGAATATTTGTTGAATGTCATATTCATTGCTTTATACGTATACCCCTAAGTTTTCACCAGGCTGACTTACTGCTGTGTTGTGAAGAGGCTTGACTGTGACCATGTCAAACAACAAAAAAGACAAATTCCCGGCTCTAACTTGCCAGCCAGCCTGCAAACAAACCGAATTAACCTGTCTAGCAGTATGTGTTAAAAACAGGGGTTTAGTTATCACACATTTGCAAATACATGAGTAAGCTACAGAGCCACGTCACGGCACCCCAGTATTCTGTAGTTCCTAGCTCTAAAATTTTAAGAGCCCCCATAGTAGAGGCACATGTATTCAATTTATAGACCAAGGCCACTAAGGGAGGCCACTCCACCTTAAAGGTACAGGAGCTCACTGGACACCCAACATGTAGCACAATGGCAGCCAAGGTGTCCAGTGCGCCCCCTCACCAACAATTCAACAGTACAAACAGTAAACTACAGAGCCTCGTCATGGCACTCCAGTATTCTGTAGTTCCTAAATCTCCAATTTTAAGAGCCCCCATAGTAAAGGCACATGTATTTAATGGATAGACCAAGGGCAGATGGACCTGAGGGAGCCCACCCCACCTTAAAGGTACAGGAGCGCACTGGACACCCAGCATGTAGCACAATGGCAGCCAAGGTGTCCAGTGCACCCCCTCGACAGTTCAACAGTACAAACAGTAAGATACAGAGCCTCGTCATGGCACTCCAGTCCACCTGCCCTTGGTCTATCCATTAAATACATGTGCCTCTACTAAGGGGGCTCTTAAAATTGGAGAGTTAGGAACTACAGAATACTGGGGCTCCATGACGTGGCTCTGTAGTTTACGCATGTATTTGCAAACATATGCTAACTAAACCCGTTTCTAATGCATACTGCTAGACAGGTAAATTTGGTTTGTTTGCAGGCTGGCTGGCAAGTTAGAGCCGGGAATTGTTCTGTTTTGTTGTTTGACATGCGTCACCCTTCCATGTGCTCCTTGCTGTGAAGGCCAGTTATAGACTGAGGCAGCGGCCATTTTTTGTACTGTTGACTGTGACCATCCCTGAATAGTAGGAGACTATACAAATGAGCTATTAAATGACAGCACACCTCATTCCCTCCTGGCAGAAAGAGAGACATCAAGATTTTCATTCTGCAGGTGCCATCAATAGGCACATGACATGACTATCTATCAGAAATCCCAGCACGGCCTGAAGACAAAGTATTATGCAAGCCATAGTTATCACATTTATTTTTTGGTGAAACACAGACTGGACTCAAGTAATCAGAAAATGTATAAAACATCATTAGAAACATTTGTACATTTTCATTAAATAGTACAGTGAAAATGAAGACAAACCATTATAATTTCTCTTTGTTGAGTCATACAGACAGAGCAAAGATGATGAAAAGAGACTTACTAGAAACAATAAGAGAAGCATATCAATAAATTAGACAAACTGCAGTTATATAAAGTTGTCGAAAATAGATTACTAAAGTGAGCAGAAATCAGTCCTCCAATAATCACATCTCCCTTCTGGTAATATTCATACTCAAACAATGGTTTTTGCATGTCAAGTCTACGAGGTGCTGAGCTCCGGGTCAATATTTCTCCATAGGATGTGATGTGAAGGATGAGGATCAGCAGGTAACAGACACAGAAGAGCAGAGAACATCTCATGGCACACGGCATATCCTCTCAGTCACCGGCAGATCTGCCCAGGAGGAGACACAATCACCAGAACTTTATACACATCGACTGAGACCGATTTACGCTACAGAACAAAGAACGGAAGAATAGAAACATCGACTGAGACCGATTTACACTACAGAACAAAGAACGAAAGAATAGAAACATCGACTGAGACCGATTTACACTGCAGAACAAAGAACGGAATAGTAACATCAATCTGAAAATATGAAATCTATATCCAGCAGTGTAGCTGATCTAACAAAGTTGGTTTATTCTTATATTTCTTACTCAGTACACCTTCAGTAGTTCAGAATTACAATTTTTCAATTATAAGATATATTTCCCTAAATATACATATTTTTTCTAGTAAAATATCTTACATCCCAGGGTGGGGATGTCCAATAGGGGCGAATGAGTCATATATGATTTGATTTGTTGGGTGTTTGGACACAAGACCCACTCTTCTAGGGAAAATCCACAACAAAAATTGGTCAATAGAATGAGCTATGGTGTTTAATGAGTTGGAAGGACATGCTGATTAGGATCTGTATTGGTACAGAATTTCAAAATGTTCTCACCAATTTACCTTTACTCTCTCTTTCATTAGCAATGCTTATCGGAACACGATATTCAGAAAACTCCCCAACAGGGGCAAAGCACTAAAACATTTCACGATTGTCTACACCAGCCTTTCTCAACCTCTTCAACATAGAAGAACTTTTGAAGTAACTTTCACGATACATTGGTGTGATGGTCAGTGGGAAGAATGCTCCTTACACCTGAGGTCATTGGGAAGAATTTCCCCCTTACAGATAGCTAAAGATCAGTGGTGTCAGTGGGAACTTATCTGATAGGCAAAAATTGCTCATTGGTCAACCTTTGAAGGAACCCTGTGGTTCCATGGAACCCTGGTTGAGAAACCCTGGTCTATACTGTATGGAAAAATGGGTTTTCATTGCTGTCCATGTCCCTGTAGGAGTGATTACCTTTCTCTTTATTTCCCAATCATCATTCTCACAAAGGCAGAAAATAAAGGGAAATTCCCCCAACTAGGACTTGGACAGAATTAAAACCTGACAGAAGGGGACACCTACGGCACATGTGATGGAGCATGGCAGACATGTGACTCCGTATCTCTGCTACATTCCAGCCATAAAACCTGGCAGAGACACTTCATAGGGACCTGTGGTGTTACAGACAGAGCTTCCAGCAGATCATTGTATGGTGAAAGTGGTTCTAAAGGGTGAAGGTTTCTTATTTTAAGGCATTCTATGCATTAAGGTAAAACACTGTCTGCATGCAGCCCCCCAGCCCCCTCCTTATACTTACCATTGGCTCCCGCTGCTGTCAATCACAGGCCATTGATGTCTATTGACACAGAGCTAGCTTGGGAGCAGGCCCACACAAGTACCCCCATAGCAAGCGACAGCAGACAGGGCTGTTACAAGGGGTAGGAAGAAGGGGTGGCTGCCCTGGGCACAGACGCTGCCCTGCTGGAACAAGGGTCTTGACAAAACAACGTACCTCTGTGTGGTGGTTAAACAAGTGCCTGCATGCGGTACATCATTTTATTAAGGAGAGAGGAGAGAGAAATTAGACATGGCTCAGGCAGAATTATTTCACTGGTAACAAATTTCCCACTATCTACAGTAAATGGTTTATTGAAAGGCCAAAGGTCTATGTGATATGGCAGCTTTTGAAAACTAGTGTGTTACCTGGGCTCTGGGGGAACCATTTTTGCATCTTATACCCAGAAAGTTAATTCTCCCAATTGGCTATCACAAGCTTTTAGCATCAGAGCAGGAGTTTAATACCGTTGTGGAACCAGAGGACGGGTCCAAGTGGATAGCTAGAATGTCTTAAAACAGTCCCCGGTGGAAGCAAAACATTTTCTCTAAATGGTAACTGGTACCAACTATACTGAGGAAATATTTCCTGACTCCTCCCTCAATTGCAAATGACAGTGCAACTAAAAGGGGATGTGTTAAATGTATGGGGATGTAACAGAAAGTAATGTTACTGGCACTGCAGGACTCCCTTTCATCCATGAGATGGCAGCAGCAGGTGTGCTTTTTAGCTTGTGATTGTCTTTAGGCTGCGGCATTCTGGGAGATGTAGTTTGGAGGGGGATTAGAATCATTGCCATTGACTACAGTATCCAGTGATGCCTGAGATCAGGAGACGTTTTAATAACAGAAAAGTCCATGAAAGAGTAGGGCAGTTGTGGAGAACACCAACCAGTGACTGAAAAAAGACTGTGGTGTGTCTCGCTGGGAGTGGTAAGAGCCGCTGATCTGCAGTATGCTGATCACTGATGTACCCTGACCCAGCAAGCTCGAGTAAGCTAGGCTTTGTTGCACCATCAGCTGTTCCAGTACCCTTTCTGGATCTCCAGTCTGTGAACCAGGCTGCTGCTATTCAGACCCACTTAATGAATCACAAAGGTGAACTGCCAGAGTGTTGTCATCTTTCCTGCCACAAGTAAGAGTCAGAAAATAAAGGAGGGCCCCTCCAACACTTCAGCCAATCGATACAGGAGGATTCTAGACAGAGAGAGTGGTGAGTGGGTCACAGACCTACAGTTAGTCTGAGCCTTTGATGGTGTCCACTTGCAAGAAGTTGACATGTCCTTCTCCCAATGTCTTCAAGGGCCCCAACCTAGCCGGTAGAAGGTTCACTTTAAGGACTATAGTTAGACAACTTTATCCTGAAGGCAGACTTGTGTTTAACTATAAATTCTTATCCTCAGGACTAACCCTAGTCCCCTTGTCTGAGAGCTCTCAAGTGGCATAGCCTGATCTCTGTTATTACTTTTGTGGTCACTTGGGGCAAATCATCTCATATAGAGAGCTACTGTAAGGGATTTCCAGCAAGAAGAATCACGATCGGGAACGCGCATGAGCGAAAGAGATCCTGCAGAAGAATTGCCGGTTGTGCGCTGGCACGCAGGAATGCGCGATCGTGTACATGCACGCACATGTGCACACACATGGCGAAGATTGGCGCCAGACGGGCTATTTAAGGTGCTCCTCTGCCCAGATTCAGTGCTGACTGGTCTTCAGCTCCCCCTGTGTCCTGCTTGTTCCTGTGCATTTCCTTTGGTGCTGACCCAGCTTGTTTCTGACCCGACTCTGAGTACTCTCCTGCCCCCCGGTTCCTGACTTCAGCTCTGATCCTGACTTTGGCTTTTCCTGCTGATTCTGTACCGCGCTGCCCGACTGTTATGACCCTGGCTATCCTACGACTCCGCTCCAGTCCTGTGTCCTGGCTGCATACCTGGCTCTGCTGTGCATCTGGCAACCCACTGTACCTGCCTGGTCTATCACCACAGTATCCAAATCAGAGGATATCCTGCCTATCAAGGTCATCATCTGCAAGAGCCACAAGCAAACCTCTGGCGCTCTTGTTTCCCTGGTCCCTAGACGCCCTCTGTTCTAACTTCAGTGGGGTCAGGGCTAGTGATACAAGTGAGGCCGACTTCATCAATTCAGCCTCCCATCAGGTACGTGATAGCTACAGTTTATGCCGTTGGGGATCACAGTATATGCTGGAATTTAAAATCTCTGCAAGGGACCCTGTGAATCTAATTGTGTGCTCATTATTATGTTTATGCTGGTTGACTTTAACTTTTCAATACATTCTATTATTCTTTCATAGAGTTGTAAGTCTAATTCTTGTGTGCTTGTTAAGGTTCACAGAACAATAAACTGGTGGTGTCAGTGGGACTGAGGCCTCACATAGGGCTAAAGAAGAGCAGAGCACCAAAATCAACCATTGGCTCCTGAGGGTGAGGCACTACATGTGGGGGCTGGTCCAGGATTCCTCTGCTGTATGTGCCAGTAAGTCATTTAATGAGCCAGAAGAAGATAACCATGGATCCCACAGCAGCTGATAAGTGGTCCCAAGAAAAAATGGGTAACTGGAACTGTGTGGTGATTGGTATAGTGTACCTGGGGGCACATGGTCTGAAGAACAGGTGTGACAGACACCAGTAGCGTTGGTCCCTGGCCAACAAGTATTCATCCTTAACTGTGAAGACAAATCCATACACTCTTCGCACCTGTGTCCTGACAGAATGGAAGAAAGGGATTCCTGCTGTGCTGCAAGAGGGAAGTCTCCAACTGGCTGATTCAATTGAAGTCCAGTTAATCCAATTAGGCAGACCAAGACCAAATCCAGAAAGCTCTGGGCGAGCCACATCTGACCCAAAAGTAGCCACCTCCGCTCCTGCCATGACCATTAAAGGTCTCTCAGCTTCTCTTGTGGCTGAGTTTGGGAAGCTATTAGAAGGTCTTCAATTCAAGCCATCGAGGAGTGGTAAGGGGCTGACAATGTCAAGAGTCAGAGAGTGATCAAGAGCCTACGGGCTCCAGATTCAGACACAATCTGGAATCTAAAGAACGATAAGATGCACTGCAGCTGAATGCCTGGAGGCTCTTCGAGAAATCTATGTGAGTCAAAAAGTTGATCTATCTCTCCAAGCATACTTGACAACAAGAGAATGAGAAGCTGTCAGACTATGTCAGGTGACTAGGCAAAATTCTTCACCAAGTTATAGTGAAAGGTGGTATGGAAGTGGAAGCTGCCATTAAGGCCTTTTATAGCACGTTCAGAAAGGGGCCCAATCTTTAGTAATAAATAAATATAAAGTCCACACAAAATTTTTTTTTTTTTCAAAAATATATGAATTGTGCTCAATCGCAAAAGAATCCGTGCTCCAAAATTCTTCAAACAAATGTGCTCACATCATCCGTGATTAATGCTCTATCTGCACTCACCGGGTGGGGTGAACTCTTTGCTGATATGGTAAAAGAGTCAAACAAGCTGAAAGTGACTGGGCGTGTCCTCCCAGAGAACTCTGTACTCAATACCCTCCAGAAACGACTCCCATGATTGGATGACAATGGAAAACAAAACAAATAGTGCAATACTGTAAAACATCATTAACCCCTCGCCCTCCCGAGGATTTACCCCCCTTAATGACCACGCCTCTTTTGCTACTCGGTGCTGCACTAATTCAACTGATAATTGCGCAGTCATGCAATGCTGCACCCAAACGAAATTTACGTCCTTTTTTTCACACAGATAGAGCTTTATTTCTGTGGTATTTGATCACCTGTGCACTTTTTATTTTTGGCGCTATAAACAGAAAAAAAATTTTTTTTACATTTTTTTTTGAAAAAAACATTTTCGCATTTCGGTCGTAAAAAATATCCAAAAAAAACTAAAATTCCATCATAAATTTAGGCCAAAATGTATTCTGCTCCATGTTTTGGTTAAAAAAATCCCAGTAAGTGTATATTTATTGCTTTGTGTGACAGTTATAGTGTCTACAAACTATGGGATAGATAATGGAATTTACACAGCTTTTACTTTCTGACTGCCCATCACATTTCATGGGGTGGTAAAATACCAGGACAGTACAAACACCCACAAATACCAGGACAGTACAAACACCCCCAAATACCAGGACAGTACAAACACCCCCAAATTCCAGGACAGTACAAACACCCCCAAATACCAGGACAGTACAAACACCCCCAAATACCAGGACAGTACAAACACCTCCAAATACCAGGACAGTACAAACACCTCCAAATACCAGGACAGTACAAACACCCCCAAATACCAGGACAGTACAAACACCCCCAAATACCAGGACAGTACAAACACCTCCAAATACCAGGACAGTACAAACACCCCCAAATACCAGGACAGTACAAACACCTCCAAATACCAGGACAGTACAAACACCCCCAAATACCAGGACAGTACAAACACCTCCAAATACCAGGACAGTACAAACACCTCCAAATACCAGGACAGTACAAACACCTCCAAATACCAGGACAGTACAAACACCCCCAAATACCAGGACAGTACAAACACCCCCAAATACCAGGACAGTACAAACACCCCCAAATACCAGGACAGTACAAACACCTCCAAATACCAGGACAGTACAAACACCCCCAAATACCAGGGCAGTACAAACACCTCCAAATACCAGGACAGTACAAACACCCCCAAATACCAGGACAGTACAAACACCTCCAAATACCAGGACAGTACAAACACCCCCAAATACCAGGACAGTACAAACACCCCCAAATACCAGGACAGTACAAACACCCTCAAATACCAGGACAGCAGGACAGTACAAACACCCCCAAATACCAGGAAAGTACAAACACCCCCAAATACCAGGACAGTACAAACACCTCCAAATACCAGGATAGTACAAACACCCCCAAATACCAGGACAGTACAAACACCCCCAAATACCAGGATAGTACAAACACCCCCCAAATGACCCCTTTTCAGAAAGTAGGCACTCTAAGCTATTTGCTGAGAGGCATATTGAGTGCATGGAAGATTTATTTTTTCCACAAGTTTCTGGAAAATCACAAAAACATTTTTTTTTTACATAAAGTTGTCATTTAAATGATTTATTTCTCGCACAAGCCATGGGTATACACTGGGGAACAGAAGTATTTGAACACCCTGCAATTTTGAAAGTTCTCCCACTTAGGAATCATGGAGGGTCTGAAATTCACATTGTAGGTGCATTCCCACTCTGAGAGACAGAATTTCAAAAAAATTTCAGGAAATCCCATTGTATGATTTTTTAAAGAATTTATTTGTCTTGCACTGCTGAACAGAAGTATTTGAACACCTGAGAAACAGCAAGAATTCTGGCTCTCAAAGACCTGTTACTGCGCCTTTAAAAATTCCACCTCTACTCCACTCATGAATCTAACTTAGTAGCACCTGTCTGAGCTGTTAAAAGACACCTGTCCACCCCACAGTCAGTCAGACGTCAACTACTACCATGGGCAAGACCAAAGAGCTTTCAAAAGAAACCAGAGACAAAATTGTGGACCTCCACAAGGCTGGAAAGGGCTACGGGGCAATTGCCAAGCAGCTTGGTGAAAATAGATCAACTGTTGGAGCAATTGTTAGAAAATGGAAGAGGCTAAAGACGACTGTCAGTCTCCCTCGGACTGGGGCTCCATGCAAGATTTCACCTCGTGGGAGATCACTGATGATAAGAAAGGTGAGGAATCAGCCCAGAACTACAAGGGAGGAGCTGGTCAATGACATGAAGAGAGCAGGGACCACAGTTTCAAAGGTCACTGTAGGTAGAACACTATGCCGTCATGGTTTCAAATCATGCATTGCACGGAAGGTTCCCCTGCTCAAGTAATCACATGTCCAGGCCCGTCTGAAGTTTGCCAATGACCATCTGGATGATCCAGAGGAGGCATGGGAGAAAGTCATGTGGTCAGATGAGACCAAAGTAGAACTTTTTGTTTTAAACTTCACTCATCGTGTTTGGAGGAAAAAGAAGGATGAGTTGCATCCCAAGAACACTATCCCTACTGTGAAGCATGGGGGTGGTAACATCATGCTTTGGGGGTGCTTTTCTGCAAAGGGGACAGGACGACTGCACTGTATTAAGGAGAGGATGAATGGGGCCATTTTTTGTGAGATTTTGAGCAACAACCTCCTTCCCTCAGTCAGAGCATTGAAGATGGGTCGTGGCTGGGTCTTCCAACATGACAACGACCCAAATCACACAGCCAGGATAACCAAGGAGTGGCTCCGTAAGAAGCATATCAAGGTTCTGGAGTGGCCTAGCCAGTCTCCAGACCTAAATCCAATAGAACATCTTTGGAGGGAGCTGAAACTCCATGTTGCTCAGCAACCGCCCTGAAACCTGACAGATCTAGAGGAGATCTGTGTGGAGGAGGGGGCCAAAATCCCTGTTGCAGTGCAAACCTGGTCAGGAACTACAGGAAACGTCTGACCTCTGTAATTGCAAACAAAGGCTTCTGTACTAAATAATAACACGGATCTTCTCAGGGGTTCAAATACTTCTGTTCAGCAGTGCAAGACAAATACATTCTTTACAAATCATACAATGTGATTTCCTGAATTTATTTTTTTTAATTCTGTCCTCAGAGTGGGAATGCACCTACAATGTGAATGTCAGACCCCTCCATGATTTCTAAGTAGGAGAACTTGCAAAATTGCAGGGTGTTCAAATACTTCTGTTCCTCACTGTATATGGAATTACACCCCAAAATACATTCTGGTACTTCTCCTGAGTATGGGGATACCACATGTGTGAGACTTTTTGGGAGCCTAGCCACATACAGGGGCCTGAAATCCAATGACCACTTTGAAAGCCTGAAGGTGTGTAACTTCCTCATTTCACTTCCTCACTACCTATCACAGTTTCGGAGGCCCTGAAATGCCAGTATAGCACCAAACCCCCCCAAATGACCCCTTTCTGGAAAGTAGACACCCCAAGGAATTTAAAAAGAGGCATGATGAGTATTTTGCAGATGTAATTTTTTCTCAAAAGGTTCTGCAATATAAAAAAAGAATAGAAAAAATATGTTTTTGTTTTTTTTCTTCATTTTCTAAAAACTTGTGGCAACAAATGAGATCTATAAAATACTCACCATGCTTCTTATCACATTCCTTGGGGTGTCTACTTTCCAAAAAAGGGGTCATTTGGGGGGGTTTGGTGCTATCCTGGCATTTCAGGGCCTCCGAAACTGTGATAGGTAGTCTGGAAGTGTAATGAGGAAATAAAGCCATTTAAAAGCCTGAAGGTTCTTATTGGATTTTGGGGTCCTGTAGTTGGCTAGACTGCCAAAACGTCTCTCACATGTGGTACCCCCATACTCGGGAGAAGTAGCAGAATGTATTTTGGGGAGTAATTCCACATATACCCATGGCTTGTGTGAGCAATAAATCATTTAAGTGACAATTGTGTGTAAAAAAAAAAAAAAAATTGTCATTTTTCAAAAACTTGTGGTAAAAAAATAAATTCTTCTATTGATTAAACGTGCCTCTCAGAAAATAGTTTGGGATGTCCACTTTCCAAAAAGGGGTTGTTTTGGGGGGTGGGGGCGTTTTATGCCCAGCATTAGAAGTTTATGCCACACATCATTCACTCTTCTAACCACCTGAAGACCAAGCCTTTAATGACACTTTTTGTTCACATGAAAAAATCTGTATTTTTTGCTAGGAAATTAATTTAAACCCCAAACATTATATATTTTTTTAAAGCAGACACCCTAGTGAATACAGTGGTGGGTGCTACAAATTTTTATGGCACATAGTACTCGCGCAATGATTTTTCTAAGCAAATTTAAAAAAAAAAATACACTTGTTTTACTTTTAATGAACAAAACACCATATATTGGCCAATTGTTTGGTAAAATATAAAAGATAATGGTATGCCGAGTAAATAGATACCAAACATGACATGCTTTAAAACTGCGCATGCCCCATTCAATGGCGACAAACTGCAAACATTTTTAATATCCATAAGCAGCACTTTAAAAGCCTTTAAAAGCCACCATTTTAGATTTACAGAGGAGGTCTAGTGTTAGAATTACTGCCCTTCATCTGATGTTCATGGCGATACCTCACATGCATGGTGCGTAACGGCACAGGGTCAAGGCTTGTGCACACAGGTGTGCGTGCATGGGAGGGGCAATTTTTTTTTTTTCAGTTATTTCGATTTTTTTTTAAATTATTTTTACATTGTACCTTTCATTTTTTTTTTTTTATCGCTTTTAATGCTATAACAGGGAATACAAATATCCCCCATAACTTCAATGGGCATTGTCATATATTCTTTTTTGAGAAATCTGGGGTCTATCAGACTCTGGATATCTCCTCTGCTCTTACATTATCTCATGTCACCAAGATCGGTGATCAGATGCTTTCCCAATTTACAAATGGCGCTGTTTATATCCTGCGAGACTGAAGTGATGAAATGCTCGTAGCTTCCGAATTCTTAGACTATAGAGATGATTGGCACCATTCTGGTCTCCATCAGCTCTATGGTCAGCTGGCAGAAACACCGGCTGCATTCTCAGGTTCCCCCGATGGCACAGGACTGCCCGAGAAGGCCGTGGAAGGCAGCGGGGGAGGGGGGACATCATCTCCCACTGCTTGTAAAAGCAATCTTGCAGCTAATTAGCCACTAGGATTGCTTTTACATGAAAGCCGATCACCGGCTGAAAAAAAAAGACACCAGGATGATGCCTGCAGCTGTAGCATCATCCTGGTATAATCATTCAAATCCAGTGATGTACCAGTACATTGTTGGTCCTTGTTGGGTATATATGCTATGTTCTTTTTTCTTTTTGTATGCAGCCTGTGGACTGAATGACAAAAAAGAGAAGAAATCTCTGCCAGAAAAAGTGTGTGGTATGCCCACCATTAGAATATACTGCCCTGCATCCACCCACTTCTAATGGTGGGCACACATTAGGTCACACGGTGCCACATGCGCCAGTTCCAAGATTGTACAAATGTCTAAATAGTGGCACGCTTGAATAAAACTTGTCCACGTATAAGTGGTACCCCATATGGAGAAATGATGACACCAAGTCCCAAACTATCTTGCCACTGCTCCCCATGTAGTCTGGGCATCTGGGGGGCTCCACGTGACTATCTTTTCCCTCATAAATCCGAAACTTATAAGTATAGCCTGTTGCCCTCTCACAGGTCTTCTACATCTTGACCCCATATCTGGCACGCTTGCTGGGGAGAAATTGTTTGAATGTAAGGTGGCCAGAAAAATTAATGAGGGACTCATCAACGCAGATGTTTTGCTGGGGAGTATAGACATCTGCAAATTTTTGGTTAAGGTGATTTACGAGGGGCTGAATTTTGTGGAGCCGGTCAAATTCAGGGTC
Source organism: Staurois parvus (assembly GCF_062004578.1). Taxonomy (NCBI): domain Eukaryota; kingdom Metazoa; phylum Chordata; class Amphibia; order Anura; family Ranidae; genus Staurois; species Staurois parvus. The sequence goes on along the minus strand of NW_028320913.1, from coordinate 13,553 downwards.
ACCCCGAGGATGACAGAGTGTATTGTCATTGAAATGCATAAAACACATTATACTCTCATATCTATGCCTGGCCATGGCAGCAGAGAACACGGCATATGATGAATCGGGTCTGCGGACCAATACAACCGCAATTCATTTCTTTTAGTAATGCCCATGTTGAGGGTTAGGCCCAAATAAAATGTAAATACAGAAACCGTAATGAGTTTCCATGCGAATGGTCTGGCAAGGTTTGAATTTGGGTTGGCGGCGATAAATTGTTGTGCATATAAACTGCTTTGATCCACAATAAATGCATACAGATCTTCCGTGAAAAACAGCTCCAAAAATCAAGGGGAGTATTTAAATTTGCTATTTCCACCTGAATTCCGGGTTTGGCAGTGAATGGGGGAAGTACGGGTGCTGCAGAATTTGTGGGCTGTCAATCGGGATTTGCAAGCACATCTGGAAGGATACTCGGAACTCTACAGGCCTGTGTGCAAATTCTTGGTGGTTGCAGGACAATACTTGTGCTCACCACCACTCCGGCTTGTACTGCACTTATGGGACTCACCACGTCACCAAGTCATACTGCAGTGCTGGTATTATTATTATTATACAGGATTTATGGCGCCAACAGTGTGCTCAGCGCTGTACAGTATAACGGGAGACAATACAGCAACAATACAGTTCAATACAAGAGGGTTAGGAGGGCCTGATCCTGGGAGCTTACAATCTAAGAGGTATGCGAAAGACCAGGATGTACTAGACTGCTGGGGCTTGCCAGTTCACCAAAAGGTAGCGCGGCACTAGTACTGGCACTCTGCTGCATATGAGAGTCCTCAAAATTTACCGGCAAGTGCTAACAGAGATCAGGCCTGATTCTGCCAACACTGCGGTTTTGTGTGCAATGTATCAGTGACAGTGACCTACTGACACTGCACTTGCTGGGAGAGAAGGGGGGGTAATCGTAGGGGCTAAACGCAGGTTCTGGCAGGTGCCGGGGCTGATCCCGCTAACGCTGCATTTTTGGGGACACTATACTAATGTGAACGCTTGTATAGTGCTGACCTGATCAAAGATATTGATCCGTTCAGACACTATACTAGCAATGGAGGTTTATTGTGTATGAGCGTGCTACTGGCAATCAAGGGGTTAGATGTGATGACTGGAGTACTGATGGGCAATCTGACGCCATCCGGGAGGGGCGTGAAAACCACGGGAGCACAAATCATGTATATGTATATATGTGATTTTGCTCACCCATGCCACCCTGTAGCAGTATTTCAGCTGTAGGGCGGTCAGGAAGCGGTTAAAGAAGCAGTTTGTGTTACATCGCTGCATTACTTTAACTGGCAATTACGCGGTCATGCAACACTGCATCCAAATTAAATCTACATCCTTTTTTCCCACAAATTGAGCTTTCTTTCGGTGGTATTTCATCGCCTGTGCATTTTTATTTTTTGCGCTATAAAAAAAAGGCTGACAATTTTGAAAAAAAAACAATATTTTGGACTTTTAGCTATAAAACATGTCCAGTAAAAAAATTTAAAAATCAAATTTTGTCATAAATTTCAGCCAAAATGTATTCTGCGACATGTCTTTGCTAAAAAAAAATCCCAAACGTATAAATGAATTGGTTTACATGAAAGTTATAGCGTCTACAAATGGCGGGAAAGATACTGGGATTTTTTTTTTATAATAATAATGGCGGCAATCAGGGACTTATGGTGGTGATCAGACATTTATGACAGTGATCAGTGACTTATAATGGGACTGCAGGACTGCGGCAGACATTTTGACACGGGGGGGGGAACTGACTTTGGCTCACTGACATCCCCAGTGACACTAATACAGTGATCAGTGGAAAAAAAAACACTGACACTACTAATGGCACTGGGGAGGAAGGGGTTAACATTTTATTAAATGAAAGGGTTAACTGTGTGAGGGGAGTGTTTTACTAGTGGGCGGGGGGTGTGTTCTTCACAGGAACACGCTGATCCCGAGAGCTAAACTCCGCTCTCAGGAACAGTGTGTTGCGAACTGACAGGGAGCAGAGCTGCAGTGTAAACACTGCAGCTGAGCTCCCTGTCAGTGATTACCGGTAATCACCAGGATCTGACGGGTAATGACCGGCCGGGACCCGGTGATTGACAGCCGCTGCCACAATTGGCGGTGCGGGTAGGGAGGGCACGCGCCTCATGCATGCCCCCTATCTGTTTTGCAAAATGACGTTTTCAAAAATGATTTTGCGCATGGTGCCGCCCTGTGGCCGTTTTAATACAGTGGCTGGACGGCAAGCAGTTAATAAGCCAACTATTCTCTAATTAAGCATTTCAAATGTTCAAAACATTATACACCAAATTTAATTTTCTAACACCAGAACTTCTACTTACACATCTCTCATTTTTCTCCACTAGATTACCGCAGAAGTGTCTGCACTACCTTTGGACTATAAACCAGCCCAATACCTTTTATATTACACTTCCTTATGTGAGGAATCCCACCATAAATCCTTAGCTATATTTATGGTTACCGCTGACAGACTCTGCATACCAGTGCACTGGCGTTCCACACGCGTTCCGACGGTCAGGGAATGCTTGACCAGATTGACCAACATTGAAGAAATCTTGTCTCCAAATGTCACCCAAACCGTACTCTCTGCTCCCCGCACGACCTCCTGCTCTGGAGCTCCCTTGTCCCCTACTTCCATGCTTGTCTCCAGGACTTCTCCAGAGCTTCCCCCATCCTCTGGAACTCTCTACCCCAATTTATCAGACTATCGCTTACTCTGCTCACTTTTAGGCGATCTCTGGAAACCGATCTCTTCAGGGAAGCCTATCCCGCCTTCAGTTAATAATGGAATCTTCTATTCCTCCTACCAGTCCACCCCCCACAGTTATTAACTTTTGTACCACTAGCCCCTCCCTCTTAGATTGTAAGCTCCCAGGATCAGGGCCCTCCTAACCCTCTTGTATTGAACTGTATTGTTGCTGTAATGTCTCCCGTTATATTGTACAACGCTGAGCAAACTGTTGGTGGCAGGGGCGGACTGACCATTTGGGAACTCGGGCACTGCCCGAGGGCCTGGGGTCAGTAGGGGGCCCCTAGAGATGCCCCTGGCACCTTCTTTCATAGGCTTTTTTTGTTGTCGTTTGAGTGTGGGTGAGGGCACAGGGGCCCCATGATCCCCTATTGCCCGAGGGCCCCATGAGTTGTCAGTCTGCCCCTAGTTGGCGCCATATAAATACTGTATAATAATAATAATAATAAGTCATTCATATGAGTTCCAAATTTGTCACCACATGGGCCAGCTGGATCCACTTTAAAACCACACCACAATGCAAAACGTACCTATAAAATACCACACTAGACATGGCCCATTTCTTGCACGCTGGGATGACTCTTAGCTCCCCCGTCTGCAGGAGGGAAACAACCGGACTTCTCTCTTCCTTACCGTTTTGGAGGGTAGGAAGGGGAGACCATAGCTGATACGTCCCCCCCTCTCATTTGACACATCCTCCCCTTTTTTTCTCCCTTTCTTCTTTTCTTCTCTTACCTTTTGGTCCTATACGTGTTCTTCTTTGTTCTCCTCCCGTTCAGGTTTCTGTTTGGCTATTTGATACCTTAAGCGCCCTCTCTTCTCTGTTCAGTCCCATATAGATGGCCTTCTTACCCAGATCAGTCCATTCAGAGCTGGTAGTATACCACAAGAGGCCAGTGTATTGGGATACTGAATGCTGCTGAGATTCTGAGAGGCCTTGCTGTGTTATCCCTGTACAAGCTTTCTACAGTTTCTATATGTAATCCCTACTATGTAAACACGCTCACATTACTGTACTTTGTATAATATTGGATTCCTTTTGCTGGGATCTCGATAAACGGTTTTATAAAAACAAAAAACCCTCACCATTAATATGTAGAACCTCCTTCCTTTGTATAGTCATTGTTCAATGATCAGAAGCACCACAAAAAAAAGAAAATAGCGATCTAATCTAAAATAATGCAATACTAGGCACAAATGGGAAACCAAAATGGGCGGCTCTTCACCAAGGGCAACGTACATAGTCACCAGCACACCATGGATCTCCAATATGGTCCAAAAAAGGTTTTTATTGCAAAAAGATTACATCCCAAAAGAAAGTGAATGGTGTGCTGGTGAATGTGAACGTTTGTCTAGGATGATTCCAGTCCCAGCTGGTAGTTGCTACATCACCCACCTTTGATGAGCCAAACTTCCGGGTATTCCCGGGGTTTTATCCTGCAACATTTGACTTTCAATGTATGATTTATGCCGTATTTCACATTTTTTACATGCTGGCACTTCTATACCCCGTGCCATTTGAAGCATATACCGACTAAGGTCTGCATATCAGTGGAAATCCACGGGGTTAATTCCCGCAACATTTGACTTTCAGCGCCATTATTTCAGTTGATCTCTATTACTGATCTTCACATTTGCTGGACGGTTTGAATTGCGTTTTTGTGGACTTAGTACTTGTCCATCTAACAATTCTCCCGTTCTGGGATGATTGGTACTATCTCATACAAATGTTACGCTTTATTCCGTATCAGGTCACCATATGACACAGATGACTTCTTGTCAGTTTAATTCAGTCACTTAATGTGATGAGGCTACCTTGGTAGATACCCCAGTAATGTGCTCAGTATTAGGGCTCATGTACACTGCGGGTGATAAACTCACATTTAGCAGCTGGTCAGCGTTTTTTTTCAGCAGCTCCTGAACTCCCCCTAATGTTCTCCTATGTGTCCATGTACACATCTTCGTTTACAGTCGTTTACAGGCAGTTGAGTTTACAGTCTTTTTTTGAACGCAGAAAAATTGCGTTTAGCGGTTTATTTTATCAGCGTTTCAAACACAAAACACTTGCAAATGCTTGTAAATGCTGCAAATAGACTCTTCCAGTTCCCAATGCTGCCCAGAACCTTTTTTATCATGAAAAATGCATGCAAAGCGATTTCAAGGTACTCAGATGGACAAAACACTGAACACAGGATGTTCCTACCAAGCTTGTCACACATTGTAATGAAAGAGAAACTGATACAAATGAGCGCAGAGAGGCCACTCCAGGTGGAAACATGTGAACAGTTAATCATGAGCTCACCACTGCTGCCTTGTTAATCATTTGCATGATGAAGAGAACTGAATTAATAGGCGCTGTGGAAAATGCTCTCAGTCAAGCACCTTAGTGAAGGTGCATCTTTATTGGGTGAGACAAAGTAGCAAATATAATAAAATTTGACCAGCCTGAAGTGAACAGTGTGAATCCAACGGACGGCCCGTCCTCTCTGAAGGGAGCTGAGATTGGAGAACGCTCCTATTGGCTTCAAATCACATCCCTTGACTGAGAGCATTTTCCACAGCACCCATTTTTTTCAGTTCTCTACACATTGTAATGACCATTTACACCTCAGACCTCTCCCATCCTTGGAAACAAAAGATATGTTAATGACCATTCACACCTCAAATTCCTCATGAAGACCCCCTGCCAAGTGGCCTTAATGACTCCCTCTACCAGACACCTTTCCCACCCTTGGAAACAAAAGAAATGTTAATGAGCAACTCACACCTCAGCTAATCTCAACACATACTGCGGTCTCTGCTTCTACTCTCTGTATTTCTCTGAAACAGTCTGAAATAATTCATAATTTACCACTTTTCAGTGCATTCTGGGCATTTGGGAGGTTCTCCTGTGCTTATCTTTAAAAATCAGTTCAAAACACAAATGCACTATGTGATGGGAGTCACCTTGGGTGGGGGACCCATGGAATTCAACTCACTTTGGAGAGGTGGGGAGACCCCTGTCTCATCTCCCCATATCCCACTGTTAGTGGTACAGGGTGATCTGTCCTAATATTGGGGTGGGGTTTTGTGGATTGTTTGGTGCCATGTGGTTGCATCCCAATGTTCTATTGTGTGTCTTGCTTGGGAGCAAACTATCATGGGATGTACAGTTGTGTTCAATATAATAGCAGTGTGTTGAAAAAAGTGAATAAAGCTGAAAATCCTTCTAATAGCTTTTATTTCCATCCACACAAATGCATTGGGAACACGACACATTCTATTCCAAATCACAACATGAAGAAAAATACATCAAATTTGTGTTGTTCCTCTAAAAAATGGAAGAAAAGTGAATATTAGACGGTTCAAAAAAATGGCTGTGTTTGTATTCTTCTTTACAAACTCAAACATTCACTATATAAACTGAGAAATGTTTGAAGATTTTGCTTTCCTTTGAATGACTTCATGAATATTTGGTTGTAGTCGCACTGTTTCTGAGAACTGCTGTACATCTGTGTTGCATGGAGTCACCCAACTTCTGGCCCCTGTGATCAGGTATTCCAGCCCAGGATGATTGGACCATTCCACAGTTCTTGTCTATTTCTTGGTTTTGCCTCAGAAATGGCATTTTTGATGTCACTCCACAAGTTTTCTATTGGATGAAGATCCGGGGATTGGGCTGGCCACTCCATAACGTCCATCTTGTTGGCCTGGAACCAAGATGTTGCCCGTTTACTGGTGTGTTTGGGGTTGTTGTCTTGTTGTAACACCCATTTCAAGGGCATTTCCTCTTCAGCATAAAGCAGCATGACCTCTTCAAGTATTCTGATGGATTCAAACTGATCCATGATCCCTGGTATGCGATAAATAGGCCCAACACCGTAGTATGAGAAACATCCCCATATCATGATGCTTGCACCACCATGCTTCACGGTCTTCACAGTGTACTGTGGCTTGAATTCAGTGTTTGGGGGTCGTCTGACAAACTGTCTCCACCCACTAGACCCAGCAAGAACAATCTTACTTTCATCATTCCACAAAATGTTGTGCCATTTCTCTTTAGGCCAGTCAATGTGCTCTTTGGCAGATTGTAACCTCTTCAGCACATGTCTTTTTCCCAACAGTGGGACTTTGCGGGGACTTCTTGCAGATAGCTTGGCTTCACATAGGCGTCTTCTAATTGTAACAGTCCTCACAGGGAACGTCACACCTTCTTTCATCTTCCTGGAGCTGATTGTTGGCTGAGTCCGCCCCATTTTGGCCATTCTTCTATCCATTCCAATGGTAGTTTTTCGCTTTCTTCCACGTCTTTCAGGTTTTGGTTGCCATTTTAAAGCATTTGTGATCATTTTAGCTGAGCAGCCGATCATTTTCTGCACTTATTTATATGTTTTCCCCTTTCCAATCTACTTTTTAATCAAGGTACGCTGTTCTTCTGAACAATGTCTGGAACGACCCATTTTCCTCAGAATTTCAGAGAGAAATGCACTGTAACCAGCATGTCCAACATTGCTGCCTTCCTTCCTTAAATAAGGGCAATAATTGCCACCTGTTTATCAAAGAATGAATGACCTCACTAATAGAACTCCACACTGCTATTATTTTGAACACGCCCCTTTCAATGAGTGATTCAATGACACAAAATCAGCAGCATGCATGTCATGACTGTTGGGTCTGTTGGATTTCTATTACTCTACTACACCTGCTAGGAAATTATTTGCCATGTAGGAATATAATTTCTACCAAAAACAGTGATTGATCCGGTTAGTGATGTCTGACTGCTATTATTTTGAACACAGCTGTATGTGTTTATGGGTATTGGCTTGGTGGGGGGTGTCTCCAGCAGCCCTCCCTTCTGATGGGACTGTCTGCTGGTGTGTCTCTTGTTACTAAATGTAGATTGCCCCGCCCTGTGTCATTATGCAGGGAAGGGGATTATCCCCTGAGTGTATATATCTTGTATCTGTGTTAAAATAAACTAGGCTACTTCCTGGTTTACTTCAAGACTGGTGTCGTCTAGTCTTGTATGGTCAGCGGTGGTTTCTGTGGTCGATATTCGGATGGGAATGTGGGAGTCTAATGGAAGTACCCAAGTGCAGTCAGGGGTCGGTTCCATTACACACATAAACGCGCATAAATGCAGCTAAACAGATGGTTTTTAACCTGCATTTTCCAGCAGTCTGTTTCCATCGTTCAGAAGTGTCCCGTATACATGGAGCCTTACATGGCCTAATATCTGTTGTCCCTTATTGATTGCTAACGGTGCCGTATTCCATCATCTTTATTGGCATGTTGTGATATGCATATATTGCTCCTGGGCCTGTGTGATTATTTTTGTTCTTCTGGTGTTTACATGATCCCATTTCAATCCTCATGGGGTGATTGGAACACTTATCATCCTGATGCTCAGCTAATATGCCATCTAACATATATTTTTGTAATTGACGATGACATATTGCAATTCATTTACCAAGTAAGGTGGTATTTCTTCCCATCTCTTCAGGGAAGCCTACCTAACAGCCGATCTCCTCCACTCCTCTTACCACTCCATCCCCCACAGCCATTTCCTCCTGTGCCACTATCCCCTCCCTCCTAGATTGTAAGCTCCAAGGAGCAGGGCCCTCGAACCCCTCGTGTATTGTATTGTTACTGTATTGTCTCATGTACTGTCCCCCACTATAATGTACAGCGCTGAGCAAACCTTTTGGCGCTATATAAATACTGTATAATAATAATTTACCGTGTCTGTGAATATTGGATTGTGTTTATTTCATGGAGCTTATCTATGATGTATGGTATATTTATTAGCCTTAGGTGTCAGCTCCTGTGGTAGTGAGCCCTTGTAGATGGTCAATTTGGGGTTCCCCAGGGTGCGGAGTCTAAACCCCAGCCAGCTTCTTCACCAGAGCCTCTGATGGTGGGGATGGACTTGCAGCAAGCTGGGACCAGGTCGCGGTCGCTGAGTACGCCCAGCTGAGGATGAGGAGACCACTCAGGGGAGCAGAGTACAATGGGAGGAGACAAACGGAGGTCAGGACGGGCGGAAAACAAGCACAGTCAGAGAATGAAGCTGGGGTCAGTATACGAGTAGTCAATGCAGGATATAGGCAGTACAGGGGCGGACTGACCATTCAGGCACTGCCTGAGGGCCCGGGGTCAGTAGGGGGCCCCATGAAATGCCCCTGGTAACTTTTATAGGCTTTTTTGGGTGTGCTTTGAGTGTGGGCAAGGACACAGGAGCCTCATGATCCCCTATTGCCCGGGGGCCCCATGAGTTGTCAGTCTGCCCCTGAGGCAGTAGCAACACACAGGAGCTCCAACAACTAGGAAGTTGCTCAGGCAAAGTGGCCTAGACTGAGCATGTCTTATATAGGCAGGCAAACAAGCAGGCGGGCCAGGAAGTGATGGAAGGGAAGGAAATAAAACCCAGAGAACAGCAGACGACGCCCATAGGTGAGCACAGATAGTCCACACATGTGAAAGGGATCAGGAACAGCACTGCAGCAAGGAGGTCAGAACACACAAACAAGAAACTGCAGGCTAACTTGTGACGTTAGGCCTTTGCAATCCGGATTGCTCAAGTTTTTATATTGTGATGTGTATTTTTCACCTTGCAAGGTTTCATATTTTTTTATGCAAGATTTATAATAAAGTCATTTTTGTACCATTAACTACTCTGCTTGGGTTCATTTTAAACCGTTACTACAGACGGCCCTTTTTCAGGGATGTCTATTTTTTGTATGCTCTAATTTTTCGGCATTAACCCGCATCTATATTGACTGAGGAGTCAGAGAGTAATTCTATAGGGTGATCCACCTATATCGTGGCATTTTTCTATCATTTTGTATGAATATGTACGTTTGCCTAGGATGTTTCCAGTCCCAGCTGGTAGTTATTACATCACCCACCATTGATGAGCCGTACTTCCAAGAATGTGTGCGAGGGGAACATAGATAAAGTCCTCACCAAGGCAAGCTGGAAAGTCGCACTCTCCACTATATATAAGCTCTACTGTTTCAGTCACCGGGAACTTGACCAAAAAACACTCCATCATTGGTATTCTACCCCCTTCATGTTACCTAAATTATACCTGACATGGTCCCCTAGGTGCTGGTGACTATGTGGAGAAACAAGATTGTTCCCCATATTTTATGCACCCTTACTGGAATGCTATATACTTCCTAACCTCTAATATTATAGGGCACTGGGGTTTTTTTGTCTTCCTCTGGGTCAACCGTGGGTGTAGGATTATAACTTTTTTTTTCTATGGTTGAACTGGATGGACTTTTGTCTTTTTTCAGCCAGACTAACTATGTCACTTAGATCTTACCTGACACTGTCCTTGCATTACTGAATTTAGGTACTGAACAAATACTAATAATGTTACATTTGTGGTTCTCTACCTACTTTTTGCAGCTGAACGCACCATTGTTAGAATATGGGATTCCTTTCACAGCCCAGTATGGTCAACAATCTTAGAGTACCAATGTGAAATGGAAAAAATACCAGAATTAAAAAAAATTATTAGCACAAAAAATTCATTCTAATTTGGTCCATATGGCTAAATAACGCAGATTGTACTTTATAAGATTGATGACATGTACTTACATTGCCTTGTATTGCTGACTGGAACTATTTCCTTGTATTGTTAGTCCACTCCCGTGTTTGATTACCCTCCTCCAATATTTCTCCTCCTTCTACCCTGCCTTAACCGTAAAGCGGAGTTCCACATGGAAAAAAAATAAAAGTCAGCAGCTACAAAAACTGTAGCTGCTGACTTTTAAAATACGGCCACTTACCTGTCCCTGGGTCCCGCGGTGTCCTCATCACCACCGCTGATTTCACCAGCTGTCTTCTCTCCGCGGCATCTATAGTGTGGGCACCCGGCTGTGGCAGCTTGCAGCTTCACAGCCGGGGTGCCCACTGCGCATGCGGGAGAAGCGCTGCGCTTCGTGAATGGCCCCTTAGTCTTCTGGGTCCTGTCACGTGACACAAAAGACTACAGGGAGGGAGGACAACTTCCACTTCAGGGTACCTGTTAAATTCGGGTAACCGCTCCCCAAAGGTGCCAATCCTTAATGAGGAGCGAGGGACAAAGGCTTCAAGTGGAACTTCCCCTTTTAAGTGGAGCTCCACTTTAACTTCCCTTTCTATACTCCCTTTTCCTTCCCTCTTACATCCCCAAGATGAAGACATTTGTTCTCCACCATTACTATGGCTGTAAACTTCCGTTCAGTCTACTAATTCTATGTGACCTGCTGTTTGCATTACTGTTTTTCTTCGTGTCATTTATGCTCCTGTAATTTGTATGACTTCATTCTTCTGTACACCTTTACTGCTTTATGAATTTATTGATATAGTCGGATACATCTACATACAATGATAAATATAATGAATGTGACACTGACAAATGACATCACAATCATTTTCTAAGAGAACGTGTTTAATATTCACCTTTATGGAAGGTGATGACAGAAATCTTCCCTCTCTTGAGTGATGGGTGGTTTTGGTATCTGACGCTTTAGGATGTTTTTGATACTTTGTCCCCCTCTGGTCACTGTGGTTCCTCCTCTCTAAGTGACTACATTGTTCTGTAGTGATGTAACGGCTGATGGGAGGAATCACTACACCCAGCAGGGGACAAGGTTTCCAACAAACCCAAAGTATCTGATACTAGTGGCATCCATAGCTCTTCAAGAGAGACTCAATTAGACTCTACCGAAGAGGTAAGTATTAAATATTTAAATTCCCAAACAAGAGTACAATACTAAAATATATATATAATAATAGAGATAATTCTATAACTACAGGTAACCCAGTGTTGCTCCTCACATATCAGCGGATAACTGTCTTTGTATTCAGGTCAGGTCTGAACAGAATTATGTAACATTTTGGGAAGAATATACAGCCAAGAAGTACAGAACTTGATGCCATTATAGCAAAGACCTCCACAGCCACCATGTATTTCCCTCTGGTGCTCAGATAGGCCGGGATCATGGCAATCCAGACACTGCAGAACACCAGCATGCTGAAGGTGATGTACTTGGCCTCATTAAAACTGTCCGGTAATGTCCTGGCTAAAAAAGCGATAATGAAGCTCACAGCTGCCAGAAGCCCCATATATCCCAGGACAGAGTAGAAGCCGATAACTGAACCCTCATTACACTGAATGATGATCTTCCCCTGATAAGAGTGAATGTCTCGATCCTGGAAGGGGGGAGAAATAGACAACCAAGTGACACAGATTATGACTTGGACCAGTGAGAAGACACAAATGATACAATTGGACAGTTTGGTTCCCATCCATTTCCTCCAGGGACTCCCAGGTTTGGTGGCCTTAAAGGCAATACACACCATGATACTTTTGGCAAGTAGAGAAGAGACGGCAACTGAGAAGATGACACCAAAAGAGGTGACACGCAGCATGCAGGTCACATCTACTGGATGGCCGAGGAACAAGAAGACACAGAGGAAGCTCAGCATGATGGAGACCAGGAGAAGATAGCTCAGGTTCCGGTTATTGGCTTTAACAATGGGGGTGTCCTGGTAATGTATAAATATCCCCAATATTAAACCAGTCAGAAGACAACAGAGGATGGAGACAGCTGAAAATACTGCAACAATGGCGTCATCAGTGTAGGAGAGAAATTCCACCGCTCTTGGGACACACCAATCCTTCTTCTCATTTGGCCATTCATCCTCAGGACATTTCATGCAGTTTTCACTGTCTGCAGGAAGAACAATACAAACACAATGAGCATCGGGGTCAGAGCTTCTGAGGAAATGAACTGTCTTGTGTTGTCTCACAGCTAGCAATGGGATTTCCATCAGTTAATTGTGGGAGATAGATAGATATTATTATTATTATTATTACATCGAGTTTATATAGCACCAAAGGGTTTACTCAGCGCTGTACAATAGAGTGGGGGGACAATACAAGAAACAGAACAGCAACAACAACAGTGAACGAGGGGTTAGAGGGCCCTACTCTTTCAAGCTTACAATCTAGGAGGGAGGGGGTAGTAGCACAGGAGGACGTGGCTGTGGGGAATGGAGTGGTAAGAAGAATGAAGGAGAACGGCTGTTAGGTGAGGGAGGGTAGGCTTCCCTGAAGAGGTGGGTTTTCAGGGAGCACCTGAAGGTAAGGAGGGAAGGTGACAGTCTGATGGACTGGGGCAGTGAGTTCCAGAGGATGGGGGAGGACCTGGAGAAGTCTTGCAATCGTGTGTGGGAGGAGGAGACCAGAAAGCAAGATAGAAGGAGGTCCTGTGAAGAGCAAAGGGTACGGGTAGAGTGTACTTGGGAATCAGGTCGGTGAGGTAGTTAGGGGCAGTGTTGTGCACGGCTTTGTAGGTCAGGGTTAGTAGTTTGAATTTGATGCGTTGGGCAATCGGGAGCCAGTGGAGGGATAGGCAGAGGGGGGTGGCAGAGGTGGAGCGGTTGGTGAGGTGAATGAGTCTGGCCGCTGAGTTTAGGATGGTCTGGAGCGGGGAGAGCCTGTGCTGGGGTAGGCCTGTGAGAAGGGAGTTGCAGTAGTCAAGGAGTGAGATGAAGAGGGAGTGTACGAGTAGTTTTGTGGTGTCTGGGGTAAGGAAGGAGCGTATTTTGGCGATGTTGCGGAGGTGGAGCCTGCATGTGTTTGAAAGTGATTTGACATGAGGTTGAAAGGAAAGGTTAGAGTCCAGAATGACGCCAAGGACTTTGGCTTGCGGGGCGGGATTGATCTTGGTGTTGTTGATAGTGATGGATAGGATGGGGGGGGGGTGAGTGGGCA